>NC_091066.1:23827963-24129982 GCF_000393655.2 Nicotiana sylvestris
TCGGCTATTTATGACAAAACAACATCACCTGACTTATTTATGACTCTTTTTATCGATTTTCAAATTAGAAAACTCAATATTACAAGCACGGCCTTTCAACATCTCGGGGACGAAGATTTTTAAGGCTGAGTGGGTCAACTGGATCAAAATCCTAAAATGACCCAAAGGTGGCTGTTTATGCAAAGTCAGCCTTCCGGCGTCCCTTTCGGGAACATTCGGCTATTTATGACAAAACAACATCACCTGACTTATTCATGACTCTTTTTATCGTTTTCAAATTAGCAAACTCAATATTGCAAACACGGCCTTTCAACATCTCGGGGACGAAGATTTTTAAGGCTGAGTGGGTCAACTGGATCAAAATCCTAAAATGACCCAAAGGTGGCTGTTTATGCAAAGTCAGCCTTCCGGCGTCCCTTTCGGGAACATTCGGCTATTTATGACAAAACAACATCACCTGACTTCTTTATGACATATTATTTTTATTATTATTTATTTATTTTTTTGGTTATTTTAGCAAAAATGGGGGTTGGACCCGATGAGGGTTGCCTACGTATCTCACATCCGGTGAGAATCAAACCCGCGTAGTTCGGGCCTCGTGAATAACTAAATGAACTAACACATATATTTTTTTTTAATTGGAATTTGTGAAAGAACTGCTTCAAAAGAAGAAAAGAAGTATATATTTTTTTTTGATTGATTTCTTTTTGAAAGAAAGACTTGTAAAAATTCATTTTCTTTTGATTTGAACTTTGAGAATTTCAAAAGTAAAAGGAAGATATTTTTTTCTGAATTTTCATTTTTTTTTCTTATTCTAAAGAAAAAAGAAAATATTTTTGGAATTTTACTTTTAATAAAAGAAATGCTTCTAAAAAGTATTTTTTGAATTTTGAATTTCTTTTCAATTTTGAAAGAAGAATCAAAATATTTTCGGATTTTTTTTTTAAAAAAAAGAAAACATTTTTATTATTTTTGTTTTATCAACAATGGAAAATAAAGATATTTATATTATTTTTGCAAGACATATCTTTTTGGAATTTTACTTTGAATTTCCTTGGCAAGACAAATACTCTTTGCAACAAATAAAGATATATATATCTTTTGGAAATAAAAAAACTTTTCGGATTTATATATATATATATATATATATATTTGCAACAAATAATAAAATCACTTACAACGCCCAACTCTTTTTATTTTATTATTTTTATTTTTATTTTGGCATTTTCATAAACAAATAAATAAATAAAAACCCATTTTAAAACAAGACTCTTTTTTATTTTCATTTTTATGGCAAGAAAAACTATTTTTTTTTTCTAATTTGTTTTTTTTTTTTGAAAAACAAGACAAAGCCACTACTCTTTTTTTTTCTATTTTTCCCTTACTTTTAATAAAACAAACTAATAAGACATTTTTTCATTTTCTCAAAATTTCGGCAGAGTTTTGACAGTATTTGTGTATTAGGTTTTTGTCAAAAATAAACAATCAATTTCCTAACCGCTATTTCTTTTCTTTTTTTTCAATTTCACAATATTCATAATATTCAAACACCGGTCAGCGAGACAAAATAAATGCACAGAAAACAAATAGTATGCCTCAGGATGGTCTTTTCATATCAGGTTGCTAGTCCTAGACTGACTCAACCCCTGTGTTGAGTCCCCTAATTCAAATGCAACGTGATGCAAATAAGCGTTTCTACTAGGGATCCAGCATGAAGTCACGTTATTCTATGTTCAAAACCTGGGTCGGTGTTCTAGACAGTGTACCCGAGCGGACAACTCGAGCTGAGGAAGGAGCTCCTTTCCGGGAACCAAAAGGCCAGCCGGCTTAGAAACTTTCCGAGCCTCTTTTATTTAGGGTACGACACTAACAGAATAGGGAGTCTCAACCAGTAAGCACATCCCCAGAGGTAAGAAGAGAAGGGTTTCGGCACAGTTTATATACAGTTCAAATAATATCAAAGCGGTAAAAGCAACATTTAGCACATTAGGCTCAAACATGTAAAAATCAGATAAAACCAAATATAACAATTTATCTAAGCTCGAATTTCTAACCCTGAACCAGTGGTTCTGGGTTAATACTCCCCAGCGGAGTCGCCAGAGCTGTCATACCTCCTTTTTCCGCACCCGCAGGGGTGCAAGGGAGTTTTTCGAATTAAAGGACAATCGAAACGGGATTGGTTTGTTTATTTCAGAGTCACCACTTGGGAGATTTAGGGTGTCCCAAGTCACCAATTTTAATCCTGAATCGAGGAAAAGAATGACTCCATATTACAGTCTGCGTACCAGAAATCCGGATAAGGAATTCTGTTAACCCGGGAGAAGGTGTTAGGCATTCCCGAGTTCCGTGGTTCTAGCACGGTCGCTCAACTGTTATATTTGGCTTGATTATCTGATTTTATACGAATATGAACTTATGTGCAAATTTTAACTTTTAACCGCTTTTATCATTTACTGTTATTTTTGTCAAGAATTGCAACGTTGTGAAAATGTATCTCGAACCACGTTACAATCAATGTACCCGTGGTCGTCGACACACTTTGACTCCGTTGAGATTTGGATTTGGGTCACATCAATGTGCACCCGAGTTTAAGGAAATTAAATTATTAAAGGCGCGCCTAAAGCGACTAGCGTATTTATTTTGGGTAGGACCGTGGAATTTTGCTAAACGGTCCATCCCGAAATCTAAGCAATTTGAAAACAAATATTTACTGAGGGCCCCGCAATTTTGTATATTTATTTGGCGAGGCTCATCTCATTCTTATTTTTTTAAAGGAATTTGCAACGTCATGGACACGCATCTCGAACCACGTCACAATCAATGTACCCGTGATTAGAAATAAATTTCGACTCCGTTGAGAATTGGATTTGGGTCACATAAATGTGCACCCGAGTTTAAGAAGGTAAGATTTATTAAGGCGCGTCCTAAAGAGTCTAACATATTGTTATTTTAGGAAGAGGCCGTGAAGGTTCATTAAACGACCAAATCCAAAGTCTAGTCAATGGTGATGCATTTTATTGAGGGCCCCGACGATTTTGTGATTTATTTGGCGAGGCTCGTCTCATTTTTATTTTAAAGGATAAACCTATAATGACTACATTTTCCTATTAAGTTCGTCTCTAAAATAAAAAAAAAATCTCCTAATTATTTACATGCTGAGAAACGCAACTTATTAGTTATTAAGTTACGGCTAATGTGAACGGAAAATTGCGATCGCGTTTGTACAAGGAAAAACTGCTTTCATTCCACATTCTATTATTTGCTAGAACATGAGATAAATACACAATAATATCAAAACAGATTAATTATTCTTCGATTAATGTAAACTAACATTATTAGATGAAGAAGTTATACATATGCGACATCATTGCTCATTTAATCAATCAACTACATTTTTATACAAAGAGAGGAAAATTAATATTCAAACACAAATCCAACAGGAGGAATTCAACAGGAACAAAGCCTGATTAATATTTCATTTTTCTCTTCAAGCCGAGAGTGTACAAATGTGTACCTGGAAACAGCAGTACAGGAACAAAAGAAGTAGGAGTCAGCAGCAATAATAACACAGCAACAGCAGGTTCAGCAACACCGCAAACCAGTAACAACCAGTAGAATAACCCAGTAACAGATTGAAAAACTCAGCAATACCAAAGTGCAATCACAATCAAAACAGAGGAGAGAAAAGATACAAGATGCAGTAGTTTCTGATTTTTGAATAACACTCGAGAAAAGCAAACGGAAATTATTCGAGTGAAAGTTCAAATTGCATCTCTCTTTTACTCTCAAAATGTTTCAAGTCTGTCCGCTCTCAAGTGTAAAAATCTCTCAATAATCTCCACCCTTTTTCTCTCAATGTTCAAGTCCAAAAAACTCTCAATAATAATCTCTCCATAAAAATGTTCTCTCCAAATCCCCCCCCCTAAAATGTGTCAAATGACCCTATATATATAGCAAGACAAGTCTTCAATTCCCAACCCCAAATTATTCCCCCAATGGCATGCTTTGTCCCCACTATTAAATGTCTTCTTTATTTTAAATCTTGTCCCCCATTCCAACATTAAATAAATACCACATTCACAACCCATTATAATTTGTCCCCCATGCTTACATTAAATAAGTACAAGATTCCTCCCCATTATGTTTTGTCTTGTCCCCCATTATATTAAACAAGGAAATCAAAAACCCCACCCCATTATATTTGTCCCCCATGCTTAACATAAAGAATCAAAATAATGTTCAATTACCAAACTACCCCTCCGACCTTATTGCAATTACAAATCTACCCCTGAATGCAATGCAATTTACCAAATTACCCCCATCATCTCTAAACACTCAATTAATCATAACTTGACCAAAATATGATCAAGATGACCAATTTCTCAACAATCTTCAACAACAATTATATGAACACGATGAACAACACAACTCAAAATTAATGGAATGAATTAACCATATCGGGAACCAATCCTGGTTAATTTAGACCATGAATGTATGAGCAAGAACACAACAATACGAACAACAAAACACATGATTCAAACTAAATTAACAAATCAAAGACAAACATAAACTCACATTAAATCACTGGATTTAAACATGAACTTCAAACAAAGATGAACATGAACTAAATCTATTTTTAATAACAAACATGACGGATTCACACGACTCAAATAACATTAATAATTTCTGGAAAATACATAACAACATGAAACAAATTGAAGAAATAATTAATTAAATTTTAATTTGAATTTAACAAACATTAAACTAATAAATATTCACTTAAACAATAATACAAACACAAAATAACATGAAAAACAATTAATTAATCTTTCATTTGGAATCTGAAAAATTAATTTAACAAACAACACATGAACATGAACTAAAAATTAATTCAAACGATAAACAAAACAAACATTTGCCGATTTTAGATTCGAAAATATCAAAACAAAATACGGACAAAATAAAACTCGAAAATCTACTAACCGGATCGACACGACGAACAAACGACTAAACCAACAACGAACTTGACGAGCCTCGACCAAAGCTCGAACCAACGATGACGAACGCAATTAAGAAGTAACTGAAGAAGCTGGACGGCACAGTAGCAAAAAATCCGGACGATGAAGCAGTAGCAAAACGGGACGATGAAGGAAGCAGAAGCAGAAACAGTTCGCCGGGGAAGAAGAAGCAGTAAAGCTGGTCGAGTTCCGACGAGGGCCGTGACAGCAGCCATGGCGGATTGCTTGTCGTCGTTCATGGTGAAGCAGCTCGAGCAGACGACGCAACAGCAACCTATGGAGAAGACGCAACGACATCCATGGTCGTAGCAAAAGCTAGCAGCAGCAAATGCAGCAATGGCGGAGAAGGCAGCGGCGACGAGGCAGCAACTGCGTAGCAGCAGGGTTAACGACTGGACGTAGAAGCAGCCATGGATGTCGAGCAAGCTTCGAGCTTAACGAAGGGAATGAAACAAATGGCAGCAGGGTCGCTTGGAGGATCAACGACTTCCAGCGAGTTTTGGGCGTGTGTGTGTTTGTGTTGTGGTCGGATTTGTTGTTGTTTAACAATGGTGAAGAAGGGGTAGCCATGGTCGTTTGGACGAAGCTGCAAGGGGCAGCCATGGGAGGGTTTTGGGAGCTTGAGGAAGAAAGAGAGAATGAGAGGGGATGGGGGCGGATAGTTTAGGTTTCTTTAGGGTTTTCATTTTTTCTTTTTTTTGTTTTGTTTTGTTTTGTTTTGTTTTGTTTTTGAAATGCAAGATAGGGGTATTGGGTTATGGATTGGGTTAATGGGGCGGACCGGGTCGACCCATGTAAAGTGGACTGGGTCGTGGGGAAGATTGGACAATTGTTTGGGCCTGGGGTTGAAAATTGAAGAAGTGGCCCAATCCGATTTTTCTTTGTATTTTTTTTCTCTTTTCTTCTTTTATTTTCTAAAACTAAATTATAAAAATACTTAAATTATTATTAAGAACTAAATTAAGTTATAAAAGCGCAAATTAACTTCCAATAACAATTAACGCACAATTAAGTAATAATTAAGCATAAAATTGTTCATTTGGACATTAAATGCTAAAAATACAAAAGATGCCTATTTTTGTAATTTTTAATTTTTGTAAAACTAGTCTAACTACTAACAATTATAGAATTAAATCCTACATGCAAAATGTGACATATTTTTATATTTTTTATTAATTTAACAAGTAAGCAAACACAGACAAATACAAATAATTATCCAAAAATATCACAAAATCTCACAAAATTGCACACCGAGGAAAATCATTTGATTTTGATTTTTTTTTTGGAGTAATTCTCATATAGGGCAAAAATCACGTGCTTACAGATGACTTACAATATGATCCTTGGGAGACCATGGATCCATGAAATGGATGTTGTTCCTTCAACCTTGCATCAAGTCATTAAATTTTCATCACCCTGAGGAGTATGTCAAATTCATGGAGATCAACATACATCTAGGAGCATCAATTCTGTAGCAGATTCAAGTACGAAAAATGAAGGAAAATGCAATCACAGACGACAGTTGAGGGCAGCACAACACAAACCTCAACTGAACAGGGACGAACAGATGTGGATTCAAGGCCTGACACCATTCAAGAACCAGAAGAAAACGAAAATATCAAAACCACAATTGAGGAATTGGAGCCTGTTGTGTTATTCGCTCAATGGCCTGATAAGAAAGTCTACGTAGGGGCCAATCTTAGCCAAGGCATGAGAGGTAAGTTAATTGAATTTTTAAAAATTAATGTAGACTGTTTTGCTTGGTCCCACTCTGACATGACAGGGATACCACCGGAGGTGATGACTCAAAAATTAAATGAAGACCCATCATACCCTCCTGTCAAGCAAAAGAAAAAAAAGCAAGGAACTTTCAAGAATCAGGTGATTCAAGAAGAGGTTCAAAAATTGCTAAAGATTGGATCCATCCGCGAGGTAAAGTATCCTAATTAGTTAGCCAATATTGTCGTAGTTCCAAAGAAGAATGGTAAGTGGCGAGTTTGTGTAGATTACACAGACCTTAATAAAGCTTGCCCTAAAGATTCATTTTCCCTACCATATATAGATCAACTGATTGATGCAACTGCAAGGCATGAACTATTAAGCTTTTTAGATGCCTATTCAGGTTATAATCAGATCAAAATAGATTCGGGAGATGAAGAAAAAACTTTATTTATAACAGACAGAGGGACTTACTGTTATAAAGTAATGCCTTTTGGTCTCAAAAACACTGGTTATCAAAGGCATGGAGGAAAACCATGGAGGTTTATATAGATGATATGCTCGTTAAAACTCAGCATTCGGGAGATCACATATCACACATGTCTGATACTTTTCAAATTCTACGCAAATTTAGTATGAAGTTAAATCCCGAGAAATGTGCATTTGGTGTTGCATCAGGTAAGTTTTTAGGGTTTATTGTTTCTAACCGTGGTATTGAAGTGAATCCCGCACAGATTAAGGCCATTGAAGAAATCCCTGTTATGCTTTCAAGTAAAAAAGAAGTTCAGAGATTAACAGGAAGAATTGCAGCCTTGGGAAGATTCATTTCCAAATCATCAGAAAAGTGCTTTAAATTCTTTTCAGCTCTTAAAAAGCAGGATCATTTCGAATGGAATGAGGAATGCCAGCAGGCGCTCAGAAATTTGAAAACGTACTTATCTAATCCACCATTGCTGGTAAAATTAAAGGCTGAGGAAAGACTTCTCATTTACCTTGCTATTTCTGAAGTGGCGGTAAGTGCTATTTTAGTCTGAGAAGACCAAGGTAAACAATCTCCGATCTATTATGTTAGTAAATCTTTGTTAGATGCAGAGACACAATATCCTCAATTAGAAAAGCTTGCATGTGCATTAATCATGACATCTAGGAAATTAAGACCTTACTTTCAGTGTCACCCTATTGTTGTAGTAACTGCTTATCCCTTACGTAATGTATTGCATAAGCATGAGTTATCAGGTAGATTGGCTAAGTGGGCTATAGAATTAAGTGAATACGAAATCACATACCAACCTAGAACTGCTATAAAATCTCAAGTGTTAGCTGATTTCGTGGCTGATTTTAGCCAAGGGATGCAATTAGAAGCAGATAAAGAATTACAGGTGTTCAATGGAGCTAACCCAAGAACTTGGACTTTATTCACTGATGGTTCATCTAACGTAAAAGGTGCAGGTTTAGGGATCGTATTGGTACCACCTACGGGTGAAACCATTCGACAAGCTATCAAATGTCATTCTATAACTAACAATGAGGCAGAATATGAGGCTATGATTGCAGATTTAGAACTGACATGACAACTTGGCATAAATCAGATTATAATCAAGAGTGATTCACAACTCGTAGTTAATCAAATGCTAGGGACTTATACAGCCAGGGAAGCCAGGATGCAGCAGTACTTGGAAAAGGTACGAGATTTGATAAAACAATTTCAAAATTAGAAAGTTACACAAATACCAAGGGACAAAAATGTTGAAGCAGACGCCCTAGCTAATCTCGCATCTGCAGCTGACGTGGCAAGTGATGCAAACGCTTCAGTTATTCATTTGTTTCATTCAGTTCTCGACCCCAATAAGAATGAGGTAAATTTTAATAACTTAACTTGGGATTGGAGGAATGAGATTGTTGCTTTTTTGCAGTATGGTACCGTCCCTGATGATAAGAAAAAAGCTCACGCGCTTCGAAAAAAGGCTGCTCGGTACTGCTTAAAGCAAGGCAATCTTTATCGAAAAATGTTCGGTGGTCCCTTAGCAAGATGCCTTGGACCTTCTCAAACAGAGTACGTAATGAGGGAAATACACGAGGGGCATTGTGGGAATCATACAGGAGGAAGATCATTGGTAAGAACCCTAATTAGGGCAGGATATTATTGGCCTAAAATGGAAGAAGAAGCAGAGAGTTTCGTGGCAAAATGCGATAAATGTCAAAGGTACGGTAACAATATGCATAGACCTGCGGAGTTACTACATCCGGTCATTGCACCGTGGCCATTTATGAAATGGGGAATGGATATCATGGGTCCATTACCACAAGCAAAAGGACAGGTAAAATTTTTGCTCGTACTCACTGATTATTTTACTAAATGGGTAGAGGCAGGAGCATTCAAACAGGTGCGAGAAAAGGAAGTGAAAGATTTCATTTGGCAGAATATCATATGCCGATTCAATGTACCAAAGGAGATCGTGTGCGATAATGGCCCTCAGTTTATAGGAGCTCAAATCACGAAATTATTTCAAAGTTGGCAGATTAAAAGGATTACGTCTACGCCTTATCATCCGGTGGGTAATGGGCAAGCAGAATCAACAAATAAAGTCATTATCAACAGTTTGAAGAAGCGTTTAGAGGAATCAAAAGGTAATTGGCCAGAAGTGTTACCTGGTGTTTTATGGGCATATCGCACAACCGCAAAAATAAGCACAGGAGAAACACCATTTTTGTTGGTTTATGGAGTAGAAGCTTTAATTCCCGTTGAGATAGGAGAGACAAGTACGAGGTTTACACAGGCAACAGAAGAGTCTAATGATGAAGGAATGCGTGTAAATCTTGATTTACTTGAAGGAAGATGTGAATCTGCATTAATAAGAATGGCAGCACAGAAGCAAGTCATAGAACGATACTACAACCGAAGAGCACGCCTCAGATTCTTCAAAATTGGGGACTTCGTGCTCAAAAAGGCTTTCCAATCTACGAAAGCAGCTAATGCGGGTAAATTAAGTCCAACATGGGAGGGACCCTATAGAATTCATGATATTGCAGGTAAAGGAGCATATGAACTGGAAACAATGGATGGAAAAATACTACCTTCACATTAGAATGATGTTCATTTGAAGAGATACTACTTCTAAGGAATACCCACGGTCAGGTATCTATGTTTTAAAATTCTATTTTCGAATTGTTAAAATTTTACTATCGATTTTAGATGATAGGTAAAAAGCTAGCCCGTACTAAATGATGAGCCACGACCTGCAAGGCACGTGGAATACATTAAACTTCCCGGCCCAGGGTTACAAATATTCTGATAGAAATTCAAAACGGGTTAAGCAGTCTTCATCTATAATCGCACCTTCGAGTCCCGTATGTTTTTCCCTTTTCAGGGAAAGGACCAAATGAGATGAATAATCAAGTGCTCGAGGCTTCATACTTCAACACTCAAACACTTGAGGGACTACATAATATACACAGGCATGTGTATAAAGAAGGCAAAGAAGTCAAGTGCAGAGTAAAAGTCACGAAGTCACGAACTAAGGCCAAAGAAAACCTTACTATAGTTAGGGTAAAGGCTATGTACTGAAACGGGTTATAAATAAAAACTTCGTGTTTATTATTTTTACTTTTTTAAATTTGTTACAAGAAAACAGTTACGAGAAAGTTATAGATGTAATTCAAATACATGTAAAGTGTTATTCAAAACTAGACAAGGTTCAAATAAAAACTTGTCAAAGTTATTTCAAAGAAACATGTGTGTTCCTATTTCCTTTATCGTATGTTAAACACCATTATGAAGTTGAGACGTCTTCTTCATTAAGTGTCGAATATAAAAGGGCCCTCTTTTATAAAACTTATGTTTAAATTAATTAGTCATAAGTTTAACATAAGCATTTTTGAAGAATAAAAATGTAAATTATTCTGTAAGTCCTTAGAAATAAAGGCAAGAATAAAGTAAACAGAAGTTCGAGATAATAACAAGAAAACTTCTTACTATTTAAAAAAAACTTAAGACTAAGTACGTACTTAGTTGTAAAGCTACAAATTGTTTATACAAATTGCCCCATGAAAAGGTCTGGGGACTTGCGTTTCCAAAATAAACCCTCAAATGAAACCAAGGGTTTGATCACAATTTTCCAAATAAAACAAAAACAAAGATATTCAAACAACTAAAACTGGTTACTGAGAAGTTGAAGGTACTAAAGCAGGAACATCAACATCAACGGGCTTAACTTGGGCAGGAGTATCAACAGTTGCGGGCTCAACTTGACTTGCAGCAACAGGCTCGACTGGGCTTGAAATAGTTGGGATACCCGTATCGACTTCAACATTCACGGAAGCTTCGGCCACGGGAGAAGGAAAATCTTGAGTTTGCTGAGCTTTCTCAATAGTTTCATTGATTTTAGCCAACTCAGATTCCAAGTTGAAATTTTCTTGGCCAGCTTCAATTAGGGTATCACGGTGTGAATTCAAAAACGCCCAACTTACTTCAATAGCAGATTTATCTTCAAGGATTTCATAATCCCTTTCCCAGTCAGCAATCTCGTTCTTTAACTTCTCATTTTCAGCTAAGACAGATGTGTAAGAAGTCTGGAGAGAGGCATGGGAGCTTTCTAAAGCACGCACCTTATCAGAAGAAGCTCAAAGGTCTTCTTGTGCCTGAGTCAAATTTTGTACGAGCTCCCCAGCGTAAGCTTCTTTTTTACTCAAAAGAGCCTTCAACTCTCTGATTTCTTCACTAGCCTTGGACAGTTGCTCTGAGAAGGAAGTTTCAAGGCGAGTTTTTTCTTTATCTGCTTGGCTTGAGGAAGCCTTTTCAGTCGCCAACTCCGAAGTCAAAGCCCGTACTTGCTGCTCCAAGGTACTCTTGCTCTCTTTTAAATACTCCACATCAATTTGCAAGCTCTCAAACTATTCCCTCCAATTGCATGCCTCTAACTGAGAATCACGCACTAATTGATCTGAGTGGGCAACTCTTTTCATCATGTCTGTGTCGATAAGGTTGGCCTAAAAAGGGGAAAAGGAAATAAGAATCCTCAAAGATAGAAAAATTACAAAGTACAAGAAACAAGAGAAGGGGAATACCTTCAAAGTAGTGTGCACAATATCGTTCATCAGGGTCAAGGAACTATGACTCTCTAGCTTAGCTTTCTCAATTGGGCCAATTAAAGGCTCTAGCCATACATCCGCTTAACCTGATTTCCTTAAGAGACTGCCCTCAACAGGGACCTCAATGACTACTCGCCTCATAGCAGCACTCCTACTTGAGGAGCCAATTTCAGTGCGATGAATGATTGGAGGAGGAATTGTCGAAGGAGGAACATAAAAGGTGGTAAATATAGTCTGGGGAGGAACAAAAAGGGCTCTAAACCTTTACGCAAGCAAAAGAGAAGCGGAGTACGAAGCTACCGCTTCCACTAATCAACTAAAATACAACAGTCATGACCTACATTGATTCAAAAGAAAGGTGAAGAATTTAGCCACAAGCAAAAGCTTTCTATCATAATTGTAAAGATTCCAAACCTTAACTACTTAAGTACCAAAGGTTGTTTACTGTTGGTTTCATAATGGGGCTGTTCTTTTTTTTTTTTTTAAAAAAAGAAGACTACTTCTATTAGTTAAGATGCATTATAGGGTGCTGCATAGAGGGTGCAACGTTACAAACGTACAAACTATTAGTACTGTCTATCCCTAGGACGTTACTACTATCTAACCCTTGGGAATTACTATTACAGATAGTCCGACTAGATGAAGCTTCGTCAGACGGTTGACAAAAAAAGTTTGCATAAGATGCTACTTGAAAACTATTACTAATATATCGTCTGCGTTGAAGGCTCAGCTTATCAGCTTCTAGGTTACGCTTAAGGATCATACTGGAAGTTGAATTTATGATAATGATCAACTCAAATCTATGGTTACAAACTTCTATAAAGAACTATACCACACAGCCATATTTCTTCTACTAAGGAACATTCACCATCCAATATCAATACTCTCAATGATGCCTCTATCACCACTCTTTTAAAACCTATAACGGACATAGAAATCACTTTTTTCTTTCAATCCTCACAAATCACTAGGACCTGATGGACTTCACCCCCTCTGTTTACAATAATTCTGGCCTACATTAAAACATTCAATTATTCCCTTTTGCAAAAATATTTTTCTCACAGGACCAATCCCTCCAGCCTTGAATCAAACTTTTATTTGTTTGATACCAAAAATGCAAAGTCCATCCATTCCAGCTCATTTTCGGCCCATAAATTTTTGTAACACCATAGTCAAGATAGTCAAGACCTTCTCGTTATCTAAATCCTTTGACAACAAGTCTTGTCTTGTATTTGTCAATAGTACCATCGTCTTTCATTTTCTTCTTGAAAATCCATTTAGAACCCAACGTTTTGTTACCCGGAGGAAGATTAACCAATTCCCAAGTATGGTTGCTCAATATGGATTCTATTTCACTATTGACAGCTTCTTTCCAATATTGTGCTTCTGAGGAAGACATTGCTTCCTTGAAGGTACGAGGCTCATTTTCTAACAGAAAAGTCAGAAAATTTGGACCGAATGAAGTAGATATCCTTTGACGTTTACTTCTTCTTGGATTTTCTTCATTAGGCATACCATCTGTTATTTCCTCCCGAGGTCGTTTTGACTTTTGGCAGGTCACTTCACTTTCCTTTTTATACGGATAAATAGTTTCAAAGAATTCAGCATTATCTGATTCTATTATCGTATTAATGTGAATCTCAGGATTTTCTGATTTATGAACCAGAAAACGATATGCCTTGCTATTGGTTACATATCCAATAAACACACAATCAACCGTTTTTGGACCTATCTTAACCCTTTTAGGTTTAGGAACTTGTACCTTAGCTAAACACCCCCACACTTTGAAGTATTTCAAGCTAGGCTTCCTTCCTTTCCACTTTTCATAAGGAATGGACTGTGTTTTACTATGAGGTACACGATTGATTATCCGGTTAGCTGTAAGTATAGCTTCCCCCCACAAGTTCGGTGGTAAGCCAGAACTTATTAGCAATGCATTCATCATCTCCTTCAATGTTCGATTCTTCATCTCCGCAATTCCATTAGATTGTGGAGAGTAAGGGGCAGTTGTTTGGTGAATAATGCCATTTTCCAAACAAATTTCTTCAAAAGGAGATTTATATTCGCCACCCCTATCACTTCTTATCATTTTGATCTTTTTGTTTAGTTGCGTTTCAACTTCATTCTTGTATTGCTTGAAAGCATCAATTGCCTCATCTTTACTATTAAGTAAATAAACATAGCAGTATCTCATGCTATCGTCAATAAAAGTAATAAAATACTTTTTCCCACCGCGAGATGGTGTTGACTTCATGTCGCAAATATCTGTGTGAATTAAGTCTAAAGGACTTGAATTCCTTTCAACGGACTTATAAGGATGCTTAGCATACTTTGATTCCACACATATTTGACATTTGGAATTAATGCAATCAAATTTTGGCAATACTTCTAGATTTATCATCTTCCGCAATGTTTTGAAGTTTACGTGACCTAAACGCGAATGCCATAAAGTGTTTGACTCAAGTAAGTAAGAAGAAACATTCACTTTATTGATAGGAACTGCTATTACATTTAGCTTAAAAAGGCCCTCATTTAGGTAACCTTTTCCTACATATACATCGTTCTTACTAAGTACAACACTATTAGAAACAAAAATACATTTGAATCCATTCTTGACAAGAAGTGAGGTAGACACAAGATTCTTGCGAATTTCTGGAACATGGAGGACTTGATTTAGAGTCACTATTTTTCCCGACGTCATCTTCAACGCAATCTTGCCAACTCCTTCAATTTTGGACGTAGATGAATTTCCCATGAAGATTGTCTCGTTGGGTCCTACGGGGGCATAAGAAGAAAATAACTCCTTGTTAGCACAAACATGGCGGGTGGCTCCAGAATCTATCCACCGTTCTTTCGGATTTCCTACCAAATTGCATTCAGACAACATGGCACATAAGTCCTCCATTTCATCTTCAACCATGTTAGCTTGATTCTTTTTCTTCTTATCATTCTTGGTCGCACGACAATCCACGGCCTTATGCCCAGATCTTCCACAGTTGTGGCAATTACCCTTGGACTTTTTCTTGCTAGGGTAATTTTTTGGTCCGGAAGCCTTCTTCCTCTTCTTATTTTGTGGCGCCTCCTCAATAACGTTTGGCCCCATTATTGTCGAGTTTCCACGTGACTTCTTTTCAGCATTTTTGTTGTCTTTTTCTATCCTCAAACGAACAATCAAGTCTTCTAGTGTCATCTTCTCCCGCTTGTGTTTAAGATAGTTCTTAAAATCCTTCCACAACGGAAGTAACTTTTCAATGAAAGCAACGACTTGAAAGGCCTCATTTATGACCATACCTTCAATAACAATCTCATAATTAGTAATAAGATAAATCTTATTAATAAAATTATTGACTCGGGTCATACCTTCAGCAAGGAGGTCATGCACAATGACTTGTAATTCTTGGACTTGGGTTATGACTGACCTAGTGTCAATCATCTTGAAATCCAAAAACCTTGCAGCCACGAACTTCTTAAGTCCGGCATCCTCTGTCTTGTACTTCTTCTCAAGTGCATTCCATAACGCTTTTGAAGTTTCCATGACACTATAGACATTGTACAAGCCATCTTCCAAACAACTCAATATGTAGTTTTTGCACAAGAAATCAGAATGTTTCCATGCTTCAGTTACAACAAGTCGTTCATCATCCGGAGTATTCTCAGCCATGACCGGAGGATCCTCCTTAATGAAACGTTGCAAACTCAACGTAGTAAGATAGAAGAGCATCTTCATTTGCCAGCGTTTGAAGTCAATACCGGAAAACTTTCCGGGTTTTTCTGCCGGTGTCATAGCATGAGCAGGAGTAGAACGGCTTGACGAGGCAGCAACACTCGTAACAGTAGCACCCTTTCCCGCAACACTTCCATTAGTTTGGTTTTTATTCGTCATATTTCTGTAAAGTTGAAAACAATACATAACTTGTTAAATCAGTGAAGTTTTGATATCTTCAAACTGAATACCAAACCAAACATAGAACACGTAACAATGGTGAAGTTTTTATATACTTCAAATCCGTACGTTTATTATTCCGGCAAAGTTTTTATGTACTTTAAACCGAACAGAAACAATTATAGGAGTAGAAAGCAACAAGGCTTTAGTCTCCAACAAAGTATATATAAAAAGTTTAATAATCAACACAGAAACGTTAGTAAAATAAAATTCCTTAAGCTTGTGAGCGTAACTGTGTTAAAACAAAAATCAGAAAACTGTTAGAAGAATAAAGAAATGTATAAAATAGTAAAGAATCAGAAATATTCCGAGTCCACAATTTTTCTTGTGCGTCCATAAGGAATTTTAACCCCCTCACACGTTGCCAAGGTAATGGATTAAATCCTCCCAGGATAAAACGGAATAAACCTTCCTGCAACAGTGGCAATACAAACTGTAGGATACCAACAAACTCAAAGAACGGAGCAAAATCACACTTACGAATTTGAGAGAGAGAGACTGCGAATTAGGATGCAGTATATTCAGAAAGAAAGAAGTTCTCGGGTGTTTTTCGTGTACAGAAGATGCAGCGTTGCCTCAGAATTTATAGGCAAATATCAGAAGAGGTGTCTGGAAAGGTGCCTTTTCAGAAAATACGCGGCCTGCCGCGGTTCTACCGCGATCGTGGCAGAACCGCGGCTAAAGAGGCTCTCGTTGCGGCAGAACCGCGGCCAGCGAGGCCCTCTGAACTTTCAGCAATGATTTGACATTTAATTAATTATTAAATAATTAAATAAATTTTGTCCAAAAAATAATCTTATCGATCATTTTCCAAATCCAAATCCAAATCTGAAGCCGAGCCGAGCGAGCGACGACAACGGCGCATGGGTTCATTCTCTTCAACTCCTTTTAAGAGCTTTAAGAAGTGAATCTATATATAAGCACACAAATGTGATTGTCCCTCACCAATGAAAGACAAAGTGCAAGACAAAAGTTCACTTCTTTAAATTTTCATTTTCCCTCCATTTCCAATTCACACTTCTTCTACTTTAAAGCCCAATGGCTTAAAGTCCAACATTTACAAGGTCATCACAAAAATCATAGTTAACCGTATAAAACCTTTCTTCGATCACTTAATTCATCCAAAGCTCAACTTTTCTTAGATCGAACGTGTTGGCCTATTTAGTGTGAATTTGGATTAATCGAGCTGGTATGTCTTCGGATAGTAAAACTAAAAAAGAGACGATAATGTCATTCACAAACCAAGTCTCACTCTCTCTGCTTTCATACAACAAAGTTTGATTAAGCACAAACTTTCAAAAAAAAAATTAATATAGTACAAGTTCAAAAAAAAAAAAATATGTTTAACGTATCTAAAATCACAATTTTATAGTAGTTTTAATATGTTACTACATCATTTCCATTTTTTTTAAAGTCATTAACATTCAAATAAAGTATCAGAATTAACAAGTTATCAAATCTAAAAATATGCCAACTCTTTATAACCAACGAACCGTAGAATGAATATAATATATGATCCAAAACATCTACCAACTATGAGAATTACGTCTTAAACAAGTTATCATTTATCTTGAAAAAAACTAATTGTTGACTACCCAAATATTAGTTTCGAAATAGCCATAGGTGTCTAGTCCCGTCATGATCCGCAATGTGATAAGCAGAGGCGTATGTAGGAATTTTTGTAAGCGGTGTCGAAATTTAAAAAAGAACTGGAATGTTACTTTGATTATCATACTTTTAGACAAGAAATAACATTAGTTTATTGGTTTTGTTGAGTCTTAAGTTAAAAAAGATTTTGAATTCAATTCCACTTCATCACAATTTTTAACTACAAAGGCTCTCTCAAATATTTACAAAAGAAAAATGTGATAGTTGAAGTTTGAACCTTTGATCTCTTAGTGCAAAATCAAACACAAAACCAACACACTAAGGCACAATTTATGTCAAGTGGTGTCATTTTTTCTTACTTATCCGTTTCTGTTCAGTATTAATACATATATTTAGTAAAATTTTCCGACGAAGCGGTGTCGCATGACACCGCTTGAGGAAGCGTGCATCCACCCCTGGTGATAAGGATCTAAACATATATGGTCTAGTTAAGTTTGAGGGAAAGTGCACGGTTAGCCACTATTTAAAGATGTCTTTAATCGTTATCCACAATTTAGGATGTATTTACTTTTTAGCCAGTGCTGAATAATCTTTTGCTCGCTCGGACGAAAATACCCTTATGTTAAATAAGGGTGCTGTGTAAATATTAAGGATATGGTGTCCTTAACTTCATGAATGCTCTGTAAATATTAAGGACATGATGTCCTTAACTTCATGAATGTTGTATAAAATATTAAGGATATGGTGTCCTTAATTTCATGAATGTTGTGTAAATATTAAAGACTACTTGTAACTCTAAGTTTAAGACTACCTGTCTTTAACTTTTGAACTTGTAACTCTAAGTTCAGGGCTACATGTCCTTAATTTTTGAACTTGGAACTCGAAGTTCAGAACCACCTGTCCTTAATTTCTCTGCTTGTAAGTACTCTAAGTTAACCACTACTTGCCCTTAATTTATGTGCTTGTAACTCTAAGGTAAGGACTATTTGTCCTTAATTTCTGTACTTGTAACTCTAAGATAAGGACCAAGTGTCCTTAATTTTTAAACTCCCAACTCTAATTTCAGGACCAAGTGTCCTTAATTTTTAAACTTCCAACTCTAAGTTCAGGACCAAGTGTCCTTAACTTATGAGATTGTTAATGTAAGTTGAGGACTAGTTGTCCTTAACTTATGAGCTTGTTAATATAAGTTGAGGACTAGCTGTCCTTAATTTATAAGCTTGTAAGTCTAAGTTAAGGACTACTTGTCCTTAATTTTTGAACTTGTAACTTTAAGTTTAAGACTACATGTCCTTAACTTTTGAACTTGTAACTCTAAGTTCAGGACTACATGTCCTTAACTTTTGAACTTGAAACTCGAATTTTAGGACCACTTGTCCTTAGTTTTTGAACTTGTAACTCTAAGTTTAGGACTACCTGTCCTTAACTTTTGAACTTGTACTCTAAGTTCAGGACTACATGTCCTTTACTTTTGAACTTGGAACTCGAAGTTCAGGACTACCTATCCTTAATTTATGTGTTTGTAACTCTAAGTTAAGAACTATTTGTCCTTAATTTCTGTGTTTATAACTCTAAGCCTTAATTTTTGTGCTTGTAACTCTAAGTTAACACCTCGAATTGCACTGACTATATTTGCCTCGCCAAAAACATTTAAGATTACAATTATCGAAATCATAAATTGGGAATAATAATTGATAGATACTTTATATATTATTTTGGGGTATGATTGCGGAAATGAGTGGAAAAAGAAAGGGCAGTATATGTTCACAGGAACAAGACTTTTTGATTTGATTGAGAGTAGGAAAAATTTGATAGTTGTCAGCACAAGTTAGACGTTATCTCCATTATTGGTATACCCGGACTTGATAGAGGGTTTGGGAAAGAAAAGAGATAAAAGAAAAGGTAACACAGTCTTTTCATATTAATTTTAATAGACTAATGATTATTATTGCTAAGCATTAAAAATGCTGAATAAAAAATAAACACCACTTTAAAAATTGATTATCCCACACAATTTTTACTAAGTTTGACAAGTTACATCATGAATAAAAATTTTAAAAGAAAAAGAAAAAAAAAGTACGAAGATATTCTAACCAAAAGAAAGTATGGAGATATCCAGTTTAGATCCCAGTTAGAGGTAATTTAATGCACGATGTATTTGGTATTTACGTAAAATGGGAGGAATGATCACACTCAAACGAATATAACGTAAGCAGTCTATTTTAACGCAAAAGTTAATTATAAAAATAATAATAATAATAGCAATATTCTCAATATATTCTTACAAGTAAAATATGGGGAAAATAGTATTTACGCAGAATTTTCCTATATGTGCAGATAAAGAAATTATATCTAAAAGTTCCTCGGCTTAACGTCACATACTCGTGACTTTTTAGGTATACGAAATAATTTTATCCTTGATATTAAATGATCCATAAAGATGACCAAAAAACATAGGGGATTATTATATGCAAAAGTATATCTTGGGAGGTATGAGTGAATTGGTACTTGGGATAAGGGGAAAGGTGTTCACCTACCGCGCTCGCGTGCTGTTGAAGACTACGACTATTAAGTACCACTTGACTTAGGAGTTTCTTTTTATTTCAAATTGTACAAAAATTCAAAACGGTATACAATAGACTTTTGGGATCCGATTTTTTTTCGAATCCTACATATAATATAAGTTTAGTGCACCAAGTTATCTTTCAAATTATACAAGATGTATTTTTAAACACTACTAATCTTACGATACGCACGTTGCGCGTGTAACCTAGCTAAATGAGTATAAAACTTTTAAAAAATTATATAAATATTATTTTGAATTAAAATAAATATGTAAATTTATTTCAACAAAGAATATTGATTCTATATAGCTAATTTAATAAAGAATATCAATTTATACATTTCTCTCTCTAGGTTTTCTTTTAGCTCTTTTAACTACTACCTTAAATTACTTACGAATAAATGTATCTAATTTATTTTCATTAATTTTAATATATAAATTTATCTTATCTATGTTTTACTTTTCGAGTATTGTAATTGGATTTGTAATTTAATATGTGTATAAATTTACAATATGTAGTCAATTTATTCAAATAATTAACTTAAAGTATATTTATTACTCTAAATTGAAATACTACTATTATTTTCTAAACATAAGCATGCCGTATTAAAATTATTTATATATGTTTTCATACTGGACCTAGTATGTTGTAAGTTGGTCTACATATTATTAGTAATCTTTAATTTTTGAAGACTTAAAATTAGATCAATTTTATTAGTAGATTTCTAACACGTTTATATACATTTTGTCTAATACACATAAGAAAAAGTCATAATTACTTTACACAATTTATTTAAGGAAATGATTTATAAATAAAGTTTTATTTGGTTTTAAATTCCTAAAATTTAGGAGTTTCTATATATGTAGTTCGAATAATGGAAGATTTAGTGGCCAAAATTTAATTGATTTTAAAGTCCTAAATATTAGTAGAATAATTAAATTTCAATTATAACCAATATAAAATCTATTTTTAAAAGGTAAAAAAGGCGAACAACATTTCGCTAAGAGACTTTGTGCTAAGATACACGCGATGCGCGTGTACCTTGTATCGATGCGTGTAAAATTTTCAAAATATTAGCCTTTAACAATAAGATATTTAAATATATAAGCTCTTGAATATGACAAATATATAGCCTGCTTAGTCAAAAAAAAAAAAATAGCGGATGGCCTATATAAGCATGACAACAACCAAGATAATCTTGAAAGTTTAGTGTTATTATGTATCTCGTTCTTTTATGTTAATTTCGTATCAAAATAGTCGTCAAGGTACCATGTATTCTAAGACAAGTTAAATACAAAGAGAAGAAAAATTATGCAATTAAATAATAAAATTCATCGCTAGTCCTACGTAGTGACAGAATCAGTTATATATTATAAGAAATCCTATTAGCTACAAGATGAATTTAGGAACTAATTCTTGTTTTATAAAGATAAATTATGTAACAAACTTTCTTAGTAATAATATTAGTTTCTTTTTTACCCAAAAATAAATTCCTTACCTATCTATTTATTTTAACATATGCATTGAGGCAATTTAGATATTTCTGTAAATTAAATTATGATAATTAATTTCTTGTCACAAATTAATGATTACTATTTTATGCAACAATAATTACCATTTCAAAACCTAATGCCATAGTAAATTTAACAACCAAGCTTCTAAGAAAATACTTATGATTTAAATTTCAAAAACAACAAATAAATCATATGAAAGGAAAATAAAGGCAAAATTGGTCTGATTAAACAAGGACAAAGAAAAAAAAAATACCACATAAAAACGTGAAGTTTCCTTGTTGGAAACCAACAAAAATCTTTCCTCCTACGTTTTTGTTTTTATTTTTTTATGTCTTAATATATTGTATCCTTATTAGGAGAAGATGTCAAATACCAAATTATATTAGATTTTTTTTTGAACTCCTAAATATAAGGAAAGTTTTTTGATTTTATAATTTTATCCAATATAAAATATATTTTCAAAGGGTAAAAAAGGCAAACGACATTTTATTAATGACCTTCATGCTTTTAATATAATACTAGTGTTAGGGTACGCGCAGTTACACGTGTATCCCCTCTCAATTAGTAACATATTAAAAACTATATTTTGTGTATAAGATAAAAGGTTTAAACATTAAATTAATAAATACAATATCTATTGTTCAAAGTTGAGGGGAGAATTTGATATTTAAAGTAAATTTGGAGGTGTAAACAACTTTCGATGCTTCTTGAAAAGTTATCTTTTCTCTTTTATTTAGTTTAGAATTTTAGAAATTGAAGAACCTTCGAGTCCTTCTTGAAAAAGTTGTTTTCCCATTTTTTTATGATAGGAATTTTAGGATTTTATTTTTTTTACTTTTTGTATAAGTGTTCAAGTCAATTTGTGCATATCTCGATTAATTTTATGGAATCCTTGTTATTTACGTAACATGTACCAAGTAAATTTGTCTATCAAGGCTTGGACATATGAGAAGAAACAACCTAATTTTTTTTATTTGTGTTAGATGTTTTAGCAAGTAGAGCACTTTTTATTCTTCGTAAGTATATTTATATTAGAAAATTATAATATAAATATAATTTTCTTAATTTGTGTTAAATATTTTAGCATGTAGATCACTTTTTATTCTTTGAAAGTATTTATATTAGACAATTATAATATAAGTTCAAGCACAATTTAAATTATTTATAACAAAACAAAAAAGTTAAAGACTTGAAAAATAAATATGCTATAATATTCTCCAGTTGGTGTACAGGCGCAAAACATAAGAATCCTAAGCCGTACGGTTTGGTTCCAAAAAGGAAGAGGAATTAAGCGTGTAATTTTTTTTTTTTTTTCAGTTTGATAATCTGCAGCAAAGTTTTCAAAATATTCTCTAAGCAAAGATATATACGGTTTCCTTCTTACACATTTTGAATGAATTATAGTTGAATTCAAATTCCTAATTATTATTCTAGGAAAAAGAATTAAAAGAACTCCTAAATATTAGGAAAATAATTAAATATTTAGTCTTAAATATTAGGAAAACAATTAAATTACATTTTTATCCAATGTAAAACCTATTTTAAAGGGTAAAAAAGGCAAATAATATTTCGCTAAAGGGCTTCATGCTTTTAATATAGTATAGATAGATAGATATAGATATAGAAAGATAGATATAATTAGTCTTAGGTTATGCGTTTTGCGCGTATTTCCTTGTCTATAAGTAAATAACTTTTTAAAAAACATAAACAGTATTAAATTATGTCTTTGAGTTATACTAAAAATAAAAATAAAATGCATAATTTTCTAAGAATATATATATTGATTCCAAATCCAGACAAATAATAGTCCCCGAAGTTTTGTAAGAATATCATGTGAAAATTATTGTTATATTTATGCCTTAACGTATCACGATGAGATTGGCATATAGCTCCTACGAAAAAATTAATAAGTAAAAATATAAACTTTAAAAAATTAACATAAAAGGTATTATAGTTGTGGTACACACTTCAAATAAGTAAATGATTTATTTTAGATAAAATCTTGATTGATAAATTTTAAATATTAGGATTTCAGACATAATTCAAATAATGATTTATTTAATAACTAAAATTTAGTTGATTTAATTATTTTAAATATTAAATAAATAATTAAGTTTTAATTTGATTTATGCTATTTATTCTTTTTTCATATAGTTGTCCCGTATTATTTTAAAACTTGGGTTTTATATTTTTCATAGTACTCACGATTTTAAAATAGTTAGAATGGGTTAATGTTATAGATAGCAAAAAAATTAAACTATAATTAATCACATAAGTATATTTTCAATAAATAATTATATAAACTGATGTATATAATAGTTTAAATAATTTTGTGGAAAAGTATACTAAATTGAATGGAGCTTTAAAATGGTTCTTATAAACATACACTGCTAATTTCTATGTACGTAGATCATAAGGAAAAAAGTTTACAAAGAAATTATTTGAATTGTATAAGGTAAACTTAATTAATTTTGATGTCCTAAATATTAAGATTTATTGTGTAGTCATTCAAATAAAAAAAACGTTAATAACTAAAGTTTTAGTTAACATCAAAGTACTAAATATTAAAGAAATAATTAAATGACTATTTGTCTAGTGTGAACTCTATTTGAAAAGGGTAAAAAAGATGATCGACATGCGTGTGCTACTTAAGTTTATAGAATAAAAACTTATAATTACCTTAAATTTCTTATAAGAAATATGACAATTTATTACTATTTATTTCGATACATAAATTTTAGTATCTTTTCTATGTTTCACCTATCAAATTGGATTTGTGCTTTAATATGTATATGTTTACAAAAAAAAATTAAAAACATTATATTATTTATTATAACTGAAAATCATAGTTTAAAATATAGTCCTGTCAGTTGTAAACTTATCTACTGATATTTGTTTTACTCATAAATATTTATAAAAAAAGATACTTTTGTATAATTAGTGGCAGATATATACTAACTTCAGTATTTTTAGATTTAAAATTACAACATAATTTTAATTAGTACATTTCAAATGTACGTGTACACTTTAAGTTGTAAGGATATTTTTAGCCTTTAATTTTTAAAGGATATTTGTTGGAAGGTGGATTGTAAATGCCCTTTGAAATATTCACATTAAAAGAGTACTAATGGATCACATTAGAACAAAAACTTAGAAGGAGTTCTATGTTCACGAGAATTTATTTGTAGTTTTTTATTTATTTCCTATCGATTAAATTATTTTTACTAAGATAATAAAATGGTAAAAAATAATTGGTTATACTTCACTACAAAGAATAACTAAAAAGAGTTATAAGTAGGCGAAACTTCAATTCCTACTTTAATTCTTTCGGCTGTTACTTTCCTTCTACAAATATGTTGTCTTCCCTGTTTTAAGTAAGGAAGGATTCAATACATGAAGTTTAGTTGATTTCTAAGTACTAAATATTAGGAAAATAATTAAATAATTATTTCTAAATAATAGGGAATAGTTAAATTACTATTCTGTGTAATGTAAAATCTATTTTTAAAGGGTAAAAAAAACGAACGACATTTCGCTAAGGGCCTTCGTACTTTTAATATAATATAGATAGATTTTTTTTTATTCTACAATTAAAAATAATTTGTAAAATTTTCTTCTAGCACTAACTTTTTTCGATCACGAACTCATACTAACAATGGGTGCACGTATTCTGGTTTTTCAATACATATCTCCCATACTTTTGTAAAATTAATAATTACAAAATTGAGGGATCATGGTCCAATGTTGCTGGTTATCTAAACTTTCACCTTATTTATAGAATTTGATTCCCCATCTTAAAATCTTCTTTCCTGCCCCTATAAACTTTAAAAAAAAAATTACGAAATCCAAAAGAAAAGGGTGGAAAGATAACAACAACAAAAAAAAAGTAAGGGGAAAAAGAATAAATACAAAATTCATCAACTAATTATTCTGTAGTCAATAAGAGGAAGTTAAGGACGAGGCAAGGTGTCAAAAAAGAAGGGGGGAGAGAGTAGGCGAGATGGTGACCCATAATCTGTTTTAACGAGACAGGTTTCAGCATCTTACCAAAACAAGCTTTTTCTTTCCTAAATCGCTAAAGGCTAATTAAGTGGACATGAGTGGAAGTAGAAGTTCATCAACATAATCCAATTTTAGGAAATGACAGTGTTTGTTGAAATTGAACTAGTCATTGTGGGTCCTACTGGGGGTTGGTGAACCCTCTAATAACTCGCGCTCTTGTTTAACCAGAAAATAGGACTCTCCTCCCCTGATTGTTTATCACCTTTGCCTCTTGATTTTACCATAATCTGCAAACAACATATAGTTGAGCCTTGTTAGTATTAGTAGAATCAATGAAATTCAGAATTGCAGGAAAATTATTGCAGACAGTCAAAATTGCAGAATGCGAACCGCACAAAATAAAGTACGGTCGCAAAGAAGCTACCGCGGACCGCACAAAATGCGTTGCAGTGAGGTGAGATTCAGACTACCTACTCTCTGATTAAAGGCACTGCGGACCGCACAAAATGCATTGCGGTCCGCATTGAGGTACCGCGGACCACGCAAAATCCATTGCGATCGCGGTCCTCACTTGTCAGCTTTCAGAACATTTACCATCGCGGTCCGCACAAAATAGCATTGCAGACCGCACAGAATCACCGCGGACAGCACAAAATCCACTGCGGTCCGCATTGAATACCCAACAGCAATACCAACCTAGGGTTCAAGTTTTTCATGTTTTTAGTCCAATTTTCCACCTATTATTGATTCCCTAGGTGTTGCATCAGTGATTTAACTATTTAGTCCTAATTAAAACAAGATTAAACAACCCTATTCTATAGAATTGAAAGAAAAACGGGAAGAAAAAAAAAAGGAAAACTATGAAAAAATGAAAGTCAAAAGAAAATCGCAAAATTAAACAACTAAGAAGGTATTAAAGTAACCAAAAATGAGATGCAATGATGATTAATCGAGACTTAGCAGTTGAATTCGTGCAATTAGAGTGATGAACAATAATTTTTCAAGCTTCAAAGAGTAAAATGTCGAAAAGTTTAAACTGAGGCCTCAGGTCCTATTTATAGAAAAAGGTCCTGGGGCCCATCGCACCTACCCACCGCGGACCGCACAAAGTGACACCGCAGTCCGCGGTGCTCATAAACATGAAGCACTGGGAGGTTGGCCGCTGTGGACCGCAAGAAATCCAGTGCGGCCGCAGTGGTCCACCGCGGACCGCACAAAATGCAATGCGGCCGCGGTGGAAAACTTCAGAGACTCCTCACTTTTGACAAATCACTCTGCGGTCCGCATTGAATTCTTGCCCCTGCAAAGAGGACTGTGTGGCCGCACAAAATAAAGTACAGTCTGCATTACAAACTTCAAAGAGTGATCATTTTTCCAAACTTGGTCTTGCACTGCATCAATACAATCCTACAATATCTCACAACCAGTCAGTCCAAAAATAAATCCTACACTACAAAGAAAATCAAAGAAAAACAAAAAAGAAAGACACATGGGGTACCTCCCAAGAAGCGCCTGATTTAACGTCATGGCACGACGCAGGTTACCATCAAATCACTTTAGATGAAGAAGTGCCACCACATGGCTGTCATCAATCTTACCTAGGTAGTGCTTGACCCTGTTCCCATTAACTCTGAAAATCTCCCCATTTTTGTTCTTCAAGTCAAGTGCACCAAACGAAGTCACAAACACCACTTCAAAAGGTCCGCTCTATTTCGACTTAAGCTTTCCCGGAAACAGACGTAACCGAGAATTGAACAAGAGAACTAAATCACCCACTTTGAACTCCTTGACACGAGTATATTTATCATGAAGGTACTTCATCTTATCCTTGTACAAGGATGAACTGGAGTAGGCATGGAATCGGAATTCATCAAGTTCATTAAGCTGCTCCACACGAAGATTTGCTGCCACATCCCATTCAAGATCAGCTTCCTCAAAGCCCATATGGCCTTGTGCTCTAACTCAACCGGTAGATGGCAAGCTTTCCCAAACACCAACCGATACGGAGACATACCAATCGGAGTCTTTTAAGCAGTCCTATAAGCCCATAGAGCATCATCCAACTTCTTTGATCAATCAGTCCTATTTGCATTGACCATCTTTGACAAAATACTCTTGATTTCCCTGTTTGAGACTTCAACTTGGCCACTCGCTTGAGGATGATACGGAGTAGAAACTTTGTGGTTGACACCATACTTTGCAAGAAAAGTGTCGAAAGCTCTATTACAAAAATGAGACCCCCCATCATTTATGATTGCACGAGGAGTGTCAAACCTTGTAAAAATGCTCTTCTTGAGAAACGCAACAAAACTCCGGGCCTCATTGTTGGGTAAAGCCACAACTTCAACCCACTTTGAAACATAGTCAACCGGCACAAGAATGTATGTGTTCCCATACTAGATAACAAACGGGCCCATAAAATCAATGCCCCATACATCAAAAAGATCAACTTCAAGAATGGTATTGAGAGGCATCTCATATTTCTTCAAAATTCCACCCGCTCTTTGACATTCGTCACACCTCTTCACAAGTTCACTTGCATCTTTGTACAAAGTTGGCCAATAAAACTCGCAACTAAGAACTTTTGAAGCCGTCCTTGCCCCGCCATGATGGCCACCATAGGGAGAGAAATGACAAGCCTCTAAGATACTCAATTGCTCCTCCTCCGAGACACACCTTCGGATCACACCATCCGTGCAAATCTTGAACAAGTACGGCTCATCCCAATAGAAATCCAAACTATCTTGTTGGAGCTTCTTCCTTTGGTTAGAAGAGAACTCACACGGGATTAAACCAGTCACAAGGAAATTAGCAACGTCCGCAAACCATGACATACCATTCACCGACACCGAAAGGAGTTGTTCGTCGGAAAATGAATCATTGATCTCTAAGCCATCACGAGGCCTCACCTTCTCCTCCAAGCGGGACAAGTGGTCCGCCACTTGGTTTTCACTACCCTTCCGGTCCACAATCTCCAAATGAAACTCTTGAAGTAACAAGACCTATCGTATCAGTCTAGCTTTGGAATCCTTTTTCGTCATCAATTACCGAAGAGCGGCATGATTGGTATGGACTATGACCTTGGAACCCATAAGATATGGCCGAAATTTCTCCATTGCGAACACAATAGCCAAAAGCTCTTTCTCGGTCACCGTGTAGTTCACTTGAGCATCATTCATTGTTTTGCTCGCATAGTACACCGGATGAAATATTTTGTTCACTCTTTGACCCAAAACCGCCCCAACGCAATATCACTCGCATCACACATGAGCTCAAAAGGCAAGCTCTAATTATGTGCGGTAATAATAGGAGTGGTGGTCAACGTGTACTTAAGAAGTTCAAAGGCTTGCATACATCTCTTATCGAACACGAACTTGTCATCTTTTTACAATAACTTGCATAAGGGATTCACTATCTTCGAAAAGTCTTTGATAAATCTACGGTAGAACCCCGCATGCCCAAGAAAACTTCGAACTCCCTTGACAGAGGTAGGGGAGGGAGCCTTGAAATCACATCAATTTTTGCTTTGTCTACCTCTATACCATGCTTTGAATTTTTATTCCCAAGAACTATGCCATCTTCCACCATGAAGTGGCATTTAATTAAGAACAAGATTGGCTTTTTTACAACGGGCCAACACTCTATCAAGATTTTTCAAACATTCCTCAAACGAATCACCCACAACACTAAAGTCGTCCATGAACACCTCCAAAATATCTTCCACCATATCAGTAAAAATGACCATCATACACCGCTGAAATGTAGCCGGTGATTACACAACCTAAAATGCATTCGAGAAAAGGCAAAGGTGCCATATGGACAAGTGAATGTGGTCTTCTGCTGATCTTCCGGAGCAATCAAGATTTGGTTGTATCCAGAATACCCATCCAAGAAACAGTAGATGACACGCCCAACAAGTCGGTCTAACATCTGATCAAGAAAAGGCAATGAAAAGTGATCCTTACGGGTTACTTTATTCAACTTGCGGTAGTCCATGCATACCCACCCGGTGACGATCCTGGTAGGAATCAACTCATTTTGCGAATTTGAAACCACGGTCATGACACCCTTCTTCGGTACACATTGTACCGGTGAAGTCCAAGAGCTATCAGAGATGGGGTATACAACCACGGTATCTAACCACTTGATCACCTCCTTTTTCATAACTTCTTGCATAGCCTCGTTCAACCTCCTTTGATGTTCCAAGTAGGGATTTGCATCATCTTCCAGAATAATCTTGTGCATACAGAATGCGGGGCTTATTCCCCGAATATCAGCTAAAGTCCATCCAATTGCCTTTTATCGCTTTTGAAGCACCGCCAATGTGGCATCAACCTGCATGTTAGTAAGACAAGAAGAAAGAATAACTGACAAAATTGAACTAGGGCCTAAGAACGCATACCTGAGGTGTGGAGGCAACGACTTCAACTCCAACACCGGAGGTTCCTCAATTGAAGGTTTTGTTGGTTGAGTCTTCCTATTCTCAAGATCCAAAGATAGTTTCCTAGGCTCATAAGAGTAAGAGCCCATTCCATGTAAAGCATTCACACACTCCACTCGACCTTCATCGTCATTGACATCAAGATTCAACAATACGGCCTCTATAGGGTCCTCCACATTGATCATTGCACTGGTATTATCAACTATCACTGCTGTGACAAGGTCCACAAAAGAGCACACCTCAGAACAGTGGGACTGCTTCATTGACTTGCACAAATGAAAGATCACTTTCTCATCACCCACCCGGAAGGTGAGTTCCCCTGCTTCCACATAAACTAAGGCCTTCCCAGTAGCAAGGAAAGATTTTCCCAATATGATTGAAACTTCATAATCAACCTCACAATCCAGGATCACAAAATCAGCTGGCAAGATAAATTTGTCCACCCGGACAAGAACATCATCAATAATAACCAATGGTCTCTTCATCATTCTATCCGCTATTTGTAATCTCATGGAAGTCGACCTCGGTTGCCCAATACCCAAAGTCTTAAAAACTGAGTAGGGCATCAAGTTGATACTTGCCCCCAAATCACATAGAGCTTTAGCAAAGTCTACACTCCCAATGGTGCAAGGAATGGTGAAAGCACCGGTAACTTCAAGCTTCGGGGCCATTGAATGCACTATTGCACTAACTTTATAGGTCATCTTGATAGTTTCACAATCCATGGATCTTTTCTTTGTCACCAAGTCCTTCATGAATTTAGAATAGCCCGATGTCATGCCCCAAACCTAGGGAGGCGTAGCTGGCACTCGGTGCCGTTGTGGCCCGAGCAAACTACTCTGTAACTCAATCATTCCTTTTGCAACTATCATGAGCCAATATGGACACAACTCGTAATATACAATTGTAAGTGAAAAACACTATTTCGCTAAACCATTTTTCTTAAAACATGAATACATATGGGCCGACAAGGCCTCTCACATACTGTACAAAATGAACATTTGTCTACAAAGCCTCTGAGATTATTCAACATAAAATGGGATAGGGTACCGGCCTAGCCATAAGTCTGTAGAAAAACTCTAACACGATGACTCATAGACTCGGCTTCACTCTAAATGAGGTGGAGTCTTACTGATCCTTCGCTGAACGCAAACCTCGTCTATTGTGAGGGCTCGTCAATCTGATTAACTATACCTGCAGGCATGAATGCAGTGTTCCCAACAAAAGGACGTCAGTGCGAATAATGTACTGAATATGTAAGGCAAAACTGAAACATAACAGTAAATCAACATTAATTAAGGACATAGAAGAAATATAGAGTAAATGACTCAACCTGTAAATCTGAATAGCTCTGTAAATCATGAAATATTTACAATATCATGCATATGCGTATAAATGTCATGTAATGCATAGGTCTGTATGTACATAATATCATAAAGCCACTAAGGGCATCCCGTTATATCATCTCAGCTACTGTGGGCAAAATAATCATCGTATACCAGTTGATCAGGTGGTGGTGCGTATATAACGCCATAACCCTTCCCATATACATATATATATACGCGTATATAACGCCATCTGGTGCCACTATGAGCAAAATCATCAACATATACCAGCTGATCAAGTGGTGGTGCGTATATAACGCCATAACCTTTCACATATCCCATATATATATATATATATATATATATATATACTTATATATACGCGTATATAACGTCATCTGGTCATGGGTCAATGCACATGTATAAATGAGTGAAATGCATGAAAAATACATAATAATCTTGATATTCCTTCTAGATAAGCTTTTCCAACTGTGTATTATTCTGAGACCCATGAACAGAAGATAATAATAATTCTCATGGGGAATCAAGAATATGGACACCCCTACTATTTCTATGAATAGAGTAATTTATAGAAAACTGTGTATTTGCTCGTTTCTTCAGTATAATTTGGACCATGCCAAAAGAAAGAAGGGATAGCCTTAACATACCTGGAGTATGGAAAAATCAGATGAGGAACTACAACTCTGACACATTTTATGCCAGGAACCATGAATTTCTGAATCAAAATAATGAAGAATTTCGTAACGGAAACCGCTTCTCAAATCCTTATCTCCTTCTATTATATATTATCAGATTATATTGAGTACACATCTGGTTTCTTCTCGAGGTAAAAATTTACTCATTTGATATATTTAGTATTGTTTTATTCTGGTGTGTTTCTCTAATTAGCTGCACCCTACACTTCGATCACCAAGAAACATATTGTGTAGGGTTTCTGATGAACAATAGTACTCTATTGGTTTAGAGATTTGTTTCTTAACTAATTAGATTTGGGCCGGCGAGGTCGATCGATCATGTGTAGCAGAGGGCATTGGAGGCCTCATGAAGATGAGAAACTCCGGGAGTTAGTTGCTAAATATGGACCTCATAATTGGAATGCTATTGCTGAAAATTTGCAAGGCAGATTAGTTTTATATATGAACATCTACTGTTAATACTATATATTCTTAATTTTAAGACTCCACTCTTATTTTGCCAGCCATGATTTCCTAAATTCTAGAAAAAAAACAAAAAGATCACTTGCAAAATACTTTAAGTATTGTAGAACCAAAATGATTTTACACGTTAATGTCCTATTTGCTTTTAGATAGCCACCTAAGCACATATGACTAAGAGTCATATGCCTTAGTAGTGGCTTGCTGCCACGTGGGGATAGGGTGGGAATTTTTATCATTATCCAAACTTATTAGTTATTTAGGTAATGTCCCGTTACCCGGTAATTATCCGCATAATTAAGAAGTGTCCCAAATTACTTAAAATACTACTCAGTTTTACTATACTTTTTATAATTTACTATCATGGTCATGTGGTACCATATAAAATAAATACATACACTATTATTTTATTAAAACATCCATGTAAAAATACATATATTTTCTCAACTTCTAATTTTTCTAATCTATTATAAAGAGCTAAAATTTTCGTATACTTAATTCTTAAAATAGTAAAAAAAATAGCCTTCTTTCCTTGTTCGAAAAGAATTTCTATCTTTACAATATAGAAAATCTCATAAACTTTTCTCATAGTATGTGTATAATTTAAAACATATTCGAAAGTAGTAATAATAATAACTATATAAAATCATATTATTATTTTTACGAACTATTTTACAAAAATATTCCACTCAAAATACCATATGAAAATGTATCTAACGGTATCAAGGTTGTCAAACATACGGGGTGTAACATCCTTCCCCCCTTTAGAACATTCGTCCTCGAATGTTAACTCTTAGAGATTTACGAAATTTTCCCTAGGATCTCCTCTATAACTAAATAAAAACCCAAAGTATATCTGTAGTCTCAACTATTGAACACCTTTTGTACTTAAGTATCTCATATCTTCTTCACATTTACCTTACTTACCTTTCAATCCCGCATTGTATCTTCTGTCTCTTTCATAACTTCCCTTCTACATTACGCATTAAAGCTCTACTCTGATACCTGCACCTCTGGTGCTTACAAAACCTGGAGAAAGCTTCATACTGACTTCTTACGACTCAGCTCTATGGCACGATCTGGAAACATGAGAAGAGTAACATTTCCTAAATGCCCTATAGCCTCTCAATTATAAATGTGGCACGCAAAACACCCATAAGTGAGACTCTACTAGGCATGACTTTGCAGACTCCCTAGGACACGAACTGCTCCGATACCACTTTGTCACGCCCCAAACCTGGGGAGACGTGGCTGACACTCAGTGCCGTTGTGGCCCGAGCGAACCACTCTGTAACTCAATCATTCCTTTTGTAACTATCATGGGCCAATATGGCCACAACTTGTAATGTACAATTGTAAGTGAAAAATACTGTTTCACTAAACCATTTTTCTTAAAACATGAATACATATGGGTCGGCAAGGCCTCTCACATACTGTACAAAATGAACATTTGTCTACAAAGCCTCTAAGATTATTCAACATCAAATGAGATAGGGTACCGGCCTACTCATAAAGCTGTAGAAAAACTCTGACACGATGACTCATAGACTCGGTTGCACTCCGAATGAGGTGGAGTCTTACCGATCCTTCGCTGAATGAAGACCTCGTCTATTGTGAGGGTTCGTCAATCTGATTATCTATACATGCAGGCATAAATGCAGTATTCCCAACAAAAGGACGTCAGTGCAAATAATGTACTGAGTATGTAAGGCAGAACTGAAACATAACAGTAAGTCTTTTTTTAACATAACAGTAAGTTAGTATTAATTAAGGACATAGAAGAAATATAGAGTAAATGACTCAACCTGTAAATCTGAATAGCTCTGTAAATCATGAAATATTTATAGTATCACGCATATGCGTACAAATGTCATGTAATGCATAGATCTGTATGTACATAACATCATAAAGTCTCTAAGGGCATCCCATTATATCATCTCAGCCACTATGGGCAAAATAATCATCGTATACCAGCTGATCAGGTGGTGGTGCGTATATAACGCCATAACCCTTCCCATATCCCATATACATATATATACTTATATATACGCGTATATAACGCCCTATGGTGCCACCGTGGGCAAAATCATCAACGTATACCAACTGATCAGGTAGTGGTGCGTATATAACGCCATAACCTTTCCCATATCCCACATACATATATATACTTATATATACACGTATATAATGTCATCTGGTCATGGGTCAATGCACATGTATAAATGAGTGAAATGCATGAAAAATACATAATAATCTCGATATTCCTTCCGGATAAACTTTTCTAACTGTGTATTATTCTGAGACCCATGAACAGAAGATAATAATAATTCTCATAGGGAATCAAGAATATAGACACCCCTACTATTTCTATGAATAGAGTAATTTATAAAAAACTGTGTATTTGCTCATTTCTTCAGTATAATTTGGACCATGCCAAAAGAAAGAAGGGATAGCCTTAATATACCTGGAGTAGGGAAAAATCAGATGAGGAACTACAACTCTGACACATTTTATGCCAGGGACCATGCATTTCTGAATCAAAATAATGAAGAATTTCGTAACGGAAACCGCTTCTCAAATCCTTATCTCATTATATATTATCAGATTATATTGAGTACACATCTGGTTTCTTCTCGAGGTAAAAATTTACTCATTTGATATATTTAGTATTGTTTTATTCTGGTGTGTTTCTCTAATTAGCTGCAGCCTACACTTCTATCACCAAGAAACGTATTGTGTAGGGTTTCTGATGAACAATAGTACTCTATTGGTTTAGAGATTTGTTTCTTAACTAATTAGATTTGGGTCGGCGAGATCGATCGATAGTGTGTAGCAGAGGGCATTGGAAGCCTCATGAAGATGAGAAACTCCAGGAGTTAGTTGCTAAATATGGACCTCATAATTGGAATGCTATTGCTGAAAATTTGCAAGGCAGATTAGTTTTATATATGAACATCTACTGTTAATACTATATATTCTTAATTTTAAGACTCCACTCTTATTCTGCCAGCCATGATTTCCTAAATTCTAGAAAAAAAACAAAAAGATCACTTGCAAAATACTTTAAGTATTGTAGAACCAAAATGATTTTACACGTTAATGTCCTATTTGCTTTTAGATAGCCACCTAAGCACATATGACTAAGAGTCATATGCCTTAGTAGTGGCTTGCTGCCACGTGGGGGTAGGGTGGGGATTTTAATCATTATCCAAACTTATTAGTTAGTTAGGTAATGTCCCTTTACCCGGTAATTATCCGCATAATTAAGAAGTGTCTCAAATTACTTAAAATACTACTCAGTTTTAATACACTTTTTATAATTTACTATCATGGCCATGTGGTACCGTATAAAATAAATACATACATTATTATTTTATTAAAACATTCATGTAAAAATACATATATTTTCTCAACTTCTAATTTTTCTAATCTCATATAAAGAGCTAAAATTTTCGTACGCTTAATTCATAAAATAGTAAAAAAATAGCCTTCTTTCCTTGTTCGAAAAGAATTTCTATCTTTACAATATAGAAAATCTCATAAACTTTTCTCATAGTATGTGTATAATTTAAAACATATTCGAAAGTAGTAATAATAATAACTATATAAAATCATATTATTATTTTTACGAACTATTTTACAAAAATATTCCACTCAAAATACCATATGAAAATGTATCTAACGGTATCAAGGTTGTCAAACATACGGGGTGTAACACCCGGCATTTGTTCTAGAACCTCTACCAAAGGCACATTAATGGATAAGCTCTTCATCATATCAATGAACTTTTTAAACTGATTCTCATTTTTCTACTTCGCGAGCCTTTGAGGATAAGGTGGAGGTGGCCTTGGCAAAGGAGCCTTGGCTTTAGGCACAACTGTTTCTGGCATGTCTATTACGTGTTCCCTAGAAGGGTTCACATCATTCTGAGTCTCCACCTTGGCATCTTGAATATCAATCCTCACTTCTTCATTCACGTTCTCATCAACCACATTTTCAACTACCAAAGGAATTTCATATTCTTGCAACTCAACTTCATCACTCAAAATTGCTTTTTGCTTGGAGGCATTCACATCACCGCCTCTTCCACTTCTCGTAGTCACTGTCATCACATGATTGTTCCCACCCTTCGCGTTAACTACTGTATCACTTGGTAGTGCCCCCTTAGGGAGAATATTCAAGGATTGTGAGATTTGGCCTAATTGAACCTCCAAGTTTCTGATTGAAGTATTGTGGGAAGCCAACTGAGCATCAGAGTCCGAATTCTTTTTCATCATCTGTTCAAACATCATTTCAATTCTCCCCATTTCGTTGTTGGAAGAACTAGGACCTTGGGATGGAAATATGGGTGGATTGTTCGGTTGTTGGTACATTGGGGGCCTTTGAAAGCCTTGTCCCCGGTTTCCTTGATTGCCGTTGTTCCAACCTCCTTGATTGTTGTTACCACCCCAGTTGTTATTGTTGCCATTCCAATTACCCTGATTGTTTTGATTATTGTTCTGATTCCCCCAATTGGAATTTTGGTTGTTGTTCCCCCAATTACCATTACCTTATTGTTGTTGATTGCCCCAATTGCCTTAGGGTCTCCATTGTTGTTGGTTGGAAGAATTGTCCCTTTGACCTTGATAGTTGTTCACGTATTGCACTTCTTCATTCTTCCCATCATAAGCATCATCTTGGAATCCACCACAACCATTATCAAATTGATCTGAACTCCCTTGGTTTTGTTGACCTCTTTGTCTTCTTTTGTTTACTAGCATGTTGACACTCTCCATAGCATTTGCTTGGCGCAGATTTTAAACTTGTTGCAACTGTGCCTTTGCTAACTGGTTCATTGTAGTTTCCAACTCTGCTATAGCCTGCCCATGATCATGTATCTCTTTGTGCAAGTGAGTGACCGCGGGGTCACCCTGTGACACATTGGCTCTGCTTTGCCAAGCGGAGGACGTGTCAGCCATCTCGTCAAGAATGTCACAAGCCTCATCATAAGACAGCTTCATAAAGTTACCCCCAGCAAGTTGGTTCACTATGCACTAGTTTGTTGTGTTAATGCCCCAGTGGAAAGTCTATTGGATCATCACCTCAGTCATATCATTGTTGGGGAATTCCTTTACCATTGTTCTATATCGCTCCCAAATCTCATGTAAAGGTTCGGTGGGCTCTTGTTTGAAAGCTAAGATCTTATCTCTCAATGCTTCCATGTGCCCCGGTGAGAAATTTTTTGCAATGATCTTATCCGCCAACTCATGCCAAGTAGTGATGGAATGGTTGGGAAGTCGCTCAAGCCAATCCAATGCCTTCCCTTGAAGTGAGAAAGGGAAGAGTCTCAACCGAAGTACATCCTCGGACACATTAGTTTGCTTGCTCCCCCAACAGGTATCCACGAAACCCTTTAGATATTTGTAAGCATTCTGATTGGCAACGCCCGTGAAATACCCATGCTGCTCCAGCAATATCATCATCACATTGGTAATTTGAAAATTGCCCGCCCGGATCCAGGTGGGACAATTGCACTTGCATATCCTTGGTTGGGAAGCACTTGAGGAGCCACTCTTGGAGGTGGCGGGGGAGGGTCTAGAATATTATTATTGGTCTGGCGGCCTCTCCTTTGTCCTTGAGGTACAATAGGAACCTCATCATCAACATTGTCATCTACCTCCTCCCCCGACGGAAGATCTCCAAGAGGTGCGTTGTTTGCTGCCATTTTGTACCTGAAGTTGTGACACACACAATTAATAACATAGAAGGAAAGAAGAATAATACACAAAACTATTTAGATAGATAGTGTCACGACCCCGGTTCGCCCTCCGTGAATCATCGTGACGACACCTAGTCCCTACGACTAGATAAGCCTAAAAATGCGGAAAATAAACCAATTTGCGGAAGAAAAACTATTAAAAACCAAAATAGTGAATAAAATAGTGTTTAATAGTGTCGCTCGACATACACAATATCAACTCTCAAAACTAATACTTTTCCCAAAACCCGGAATCTCATGAAATCACAAGCGAAGGATAATATATAGTGCTCTAACTCCAGAATAGTCTAAAACAAGGTAAATACAGAAGGGCTGTAACTACAAGAGAGAGAATGGAGAGAGACTCCTCGGTCTGCGGACGCGGCAGATATACCTCAAAGTCTTCGAAAGGTCGCCTCGCCTCAAGGATGGTAAGTCTGAGTCGAAGTACTTGGATCTGCACATGAAAAACATGCGCAGAAAGGGCATGAGTACACCACACTGGTACTCAGTAAGTGCCAAGCCTAACTTCGGTCGGGTAGTGATAAGGAAGGTCAGGGCCCTACTAAGGTTAAATAAAATATAAAGTCTGACAGTGTAGAATAGAACAGTATAAATAAGTACAGCAGTAAAAGTAACACAGGATATAAAGGACATCAACAACTATTACATAAGCAAAGTACACAGAAAGAAGTACGGATCAGTACCAAAAATAACAATCAGGGATCTCCCAGGATACCGTCCTGTAGTCCCAAATATAAATATCAAATAGGTCTCTGGGGATACCGTCCCATAGCCCAACTCATAGTGCGCGGGGATCTACCGGGATCCCGTTCCGTAGTCCCAAATGTAAATACCCAGTACTGGGGAATCTACCAGGTGCAATCCCGTAATTCCATATAACTATGCAAGAAAATCTACCAGAATCCCACATCCGTAGTCCCAAATGTAAACAAACAAGGGGGAGCTACCGGAATCCCACATCAGTAGTCCCAATGTAAATACACAGCAGCAACAGGAAAATATTCAGAAATGTCAAATTTCATGTTAAGGCAAACAAGTAATTCTAGCCTAGCATGCTGCATAGAATTCAGGTAAGGCAGTTTGAGCAAATAAAGCAATTAAATCACTTAGACATATTTTCCTAAGCTAACAACAGGCTTAATAGTGCAAGTAGTAAAAACAGGAAAAAGAAACATGCTAGTAATTACTTAATGAAAATCGAATTTCCAACAATTAGCACAAGTACGCACTCATCACCTGACGTACAAGACATTTCAATTATCAATAATACAAAATCCTAAGGAGAAGGTCCCCACCACAAGGTTAGGCAAGCCACTTACCTCGAACCGGCTCAAAATCAACTCGAAACCACGTTCTTGCCACGAGTACTCGACTCCAAATGACCCAATATATTCAATTCAATTGCATAATGTAAATAACACTTCAAGTAACTGATTCTACAAATAAATTCTAAGCTAATACGCGAAATTAGGTAAAAATGACCAAAATGCCCCTCGGGCCCACGTCTCGAAATCGGGTAAAATTTATATTTTCAGAATCCTCGTACTCTCACTAGTTCATGCATACCAAAATTATCCAAATCTAAGGTCAAACCCCCAATCAAAATTCGAATTCTAAGTCTAAGAACTTTCTTCCAACTTTTTCCCAATTTTCATCTCCAATCCGAAATTAAATGATGAAACTAACTATAGATTGATGGAATATAACTAGAAAGGGTTAAGGAATTGTTACCCAATGATTTCCTAGTCAACTTCCTCCCACAATCGCCCTCTCTCGAGCTCTAATTTGATTTTTCCAAGTTTTGAACCAAATCCTCCAAATTTCATATTTCTGTCTAGCGATTACCACATCTGCGATCAAGGGAGCACATCTACAGTCCCGCACCTGCGGAAGAATGTATCGTAGGTGCGAAAAGTCACTTAACGGGTTGGGTCCACATCTGCGGTCGCTTGGCCGCATCTGCGGCACCGCATCTGCGAAAACCCGACCGTACCTGCGAATCTTGGAGCTCGGACCAAATCTCGCTCCTGCGGCCATGTAGCTGCTTCTACGGTGCCGCACCTGCGGTCCCACACTCGTAGGTGTGGTTATGACAGAAAACCAGCAGCTGAATCTACAACTCCAAACTCCAAAATCCTTCCGTCAATCATCCGAAATCATCCCGAGACCCCCGGGACCTCAACTAAAGGCACCAACAAGTCTAATACCACTGTCCAAACTTATACCAATCCTTAAAACACCCAAACATCAAAACGATGAATCAACCACATATTCAAGCCTAAGAATTTCAAAACTCCAAAAATACACTTTCGATCAAAAAGTCTATCAAACCTCGTCCAAATGACCTGAACTTTTGAACACACGTCATATTCAACACTACGGAGCTACTCCAACTTTCGGAAATTCCATTCCGACCCTCGGATTAAAATCTCACTATCGAACCGGAAACTTCAAAATTCGACTTTCGGCATTTCAGGCCTAAATTAGTTGCGAACCTCCAAAACACAATCCGAACACGCTCGTAACCCCGAAATTACCCCACGGAGCTAACAAAACTATTGGAACTCCATTCCGAGGCTGTCTTCACACTGTTCCGACTACGGTCAACTTTCCAACACTTAAGTTCTCATTTAGGGACTAAGTGTCCCAAAACTCAAAACCGAACATCTCGGCAAATCAAAATAGTAGAAATAAACACGGGGAAAGCAGTTAATAGGGGATCGAGGCGTAAATTCTTAAGACGACCGGCCGGGTCATCACAGATAGCCAAAACCGTTAGCTCCCCAGCAACGGCGCCAAAAAGTTATCGGGGCCAACCCTGCACTACTACAAAGTAGCGAGAGTGATCGAAGCAGCTTTTGCCCGAGAAGGTCGGGATCGATTTTCACAGGGAGCTATAAATGGGAATTTAGTTTCTATCTAAATTAGAGATGCGTAATTACTCTTAATTGTACCTCTAATCATAGTTGGTTTTGATATTACTTCTAAATTTATACTAATAAGATGCTAAATTAAGCTAAGTTAAGCTAAGAGTAAGATACTTGGAGGTTGTCTAAATAGTTAAAAGACACTAGGAAAGTGACTTTCTCCTAGGTGGATACTTGACGGCTTCTCGAGTCTAAGGCTAGGTTGTCATGTTGGAGATTACGATATAACCATTGCACGATACTATTCACTTTATACCTCTCGGTAGTTTGAGTGATTTTGCCCTAATTGACTTCCTCAAGACCAATTGGGTATGATAATTTGTGCAAGAAATTGAGGTTCAAGTAGGGTATTACTATCTCTAGGTTTAACCCTTTAATTGGGGCTATCAATATCTTGAATACACCCCAATTCCTTGTTGGACTAATTTCCCTAGACTTAGGCCCTCTTTCTCAAGAAGAGCCCAAGTCAAATAGGCACAAATTAGTATTTGCAACCACTAATTCAACATTGAAATCATAATTTAGTCCAAATATCAAACACCCATCGACATTCAAGCCCTAAAACACAAGACCCATCAAATACCCACACTAGGGTTGAGTTACAACCCTAGCTAATGGGTCTAGCTACTCATGATAATAGAAAAAAACAAAGAAATAGATGAAGAAAAACCCATAATATTTAATTACAAGCTAAAACTTGAAGATTCAATGATAAAACTATTGTAAAATTACTCAAAATGGGTAAGAAACACGGTTCACGAGTGCAGCCCAACGTTAAAATACAACTGATGACCTAAAAATGGGAAAAGAAACTATTTATACTAGGCCAAATTTTCTGGACAAAAATACCCCGGCGGGGGTAGTGCAGACCACACAAAATCGAGTACGGCCGTATTAAGGCTTCTTGATTTTAATCCTTGCTCTCTGAACTTGGCCACCGTGGGCCGCACAAAATGCATTGCGGCCGCGGTGGCTTCTATTGCAGTCCGCACAAAAAGGACCATGGACCGCATTGGCAATTAGCTCCAAATCTTCAACTCTCGGAACTCTTCCTTTGCGGACCGCACAATATCGAGTGCGGCCGTGGTGAATCTAGTGCGGTCCGCATGAAATGCTTTACGGCCGCATTGCTTGAATGTCTGAAATGAGCACCTCTCTGAACTTCCTCACTGCGGACCGCATAGAATGGAGTGCGGCCGTAGTGGAACTATTGCATTGTGCTTGGACTTGTTCTTGGTACTTGTGCATGTTTCACTCCTTTTAGCTGGTTTTTGACGGATTGTCACCTTGTTGACCAAACCCTGCAAACAAGTACAACATGTAAGCCTTTGGGACTATTTTGTACATATTTGTAATCAAAACTCAAGTACGAAAGAGTGTAAAATTCATCATAATCCCTAGTTATCAGTGACGTGTTGACATTCATAGCTTCTTTGCTTTCAGACTTGGATACGAACTTGCCCCACTTCCTGACTTCTTGCTTGTCATTCCCTTTGCGAGGTTCATAGATGGGCACCCTTTCATTTCCAGCGGAGGCCATGCTCAATTCCTTGTCATGGGCACGAGTTGCAAGTTCTTCAAATGTGCCAGGCTTGATACCTTGCAAAATGTAGCGCAATCCCCAATGCATGCCTTGGATGCACATATCTATGCTTGAAGCTTCACTAAGCCTATCTTTGCAGTTGAGGCTTGCATTCTTCCAACGATTGATAAAGTCGATAACTGGTTCCCCCTTTCGTTGATGAATATTTGTAAGTTCTATCATACTCACAGTACGTCTCGTACTATAAAAGCGATTGAAGAACTCTTGCTCTAGTTGATCCCAGCTATCAATAGATCCAACCTCGAGGTCTGTGTACCAGTCAAAAGCATTTCCTTTAAGCGAGCGGACAAACTGCTTGATGAGGTAATCTTCGTAAGTCCTAGCATTGTTGCACGTATCCACGAAGTGCGCCACATGTTGCTTTGGGTTACCTTTACCATTAAACTATTAAAACTTTGGAGGTTGATAGACAGTAGGTATCTTCAACATATCGACCCTTGCAGTGTACGACTTTGTATATGTAAGGGATGATTTGGCAAAAACTTCATATTTGTTTTTAATGGTTCCTTCAATGAACTCCTTCAGTTGATCGATTGGAATCATCCCTATTAGATGAGATAGGGATAGCCTTAGCGGATGCTACTTGTCTTGGGTGAGAGTCACTCTATAGAACTTCTGGGAGCTTGCCGGGTGCATAGGTAGATTCTTCTTCCATCAAGATTCCCTCCCTGTCTGTTAGCTTGTCAATTCTAGCCTCTTGATTTTGCATGCATTTGGTCAAGCCAGTGATTGCTTCTGTCAAGTTTGCCAACTGCTCTTCCACAGATGAAGTATTTGTCACCATGGCTTGCATGATTGTCGTGGAAGATGGAGAGTAGCATGGATTTTCACACAGATTGATCCTTGATTGGCTTACGCTATGTGGTGTAAGTGGGAGGATCCATCACTTGAAGCATCATCATCTTCCTTCATAGTAGAGTGCTTGTATCCAGAGAGGTCAAGCATATCAAGAGTTTTCTTGATCTTTTTAGCAACATCGCTTTCTCCTTCAGATGCATTTGTGGAAGATCTTGCTCCTTTTGAGGATGAAGATCCGAAAAAAGGGGTTGATGTGGATGGCACTTGAGGTGCTTGTTGTCCTAAAGAGCTCGCTTTGCTCCTCGTAACTGGTCCGAAGCTTCCAAAGGTAACATCGATGATGCTTTCCACATCAGCATAGAACCTGGAGTTAGCAGCCTTGGTGGAAGTTGAACCAGAGTTGATTTTCTTTGAATCCATTTCAATGTTCTTGGACTTTGGTGAATGAAAAATTGAGATGAGAGGTAGAGATTGTCCCACTGGGAGTGCCATAATTTGTAGACAATAAATTTGCGTCGAGAAAATAAAATCAAGACCGAAAAATATTACGACAATCGTAATATTTTATTTCAAATATTTGAGTGTTACAATCTCTATGAATCCTCTGATTCTTCTTTTCAATAGTAAATAAATTCAAGGGCCTTTGATCTTGATCTTGATCTTGAATCTATGTTTGTTTTCACGAATGATGATCTTGTTCTTGGACTTAAGCTTGATTGCTTGAATTTGACTTTGATTTGTTCTTCGTTCTTGACCTTGAACTTGATTTGTTCTTCGTTCTTGAGCTTGAATTTTATTGCTTGAAAGTTGTAGAGAAATTCGCGGCGTTTGATCCACGAGCTCTCTCTTGCTTCTTGTTATAACTTCTGGTGTCTTTTCTAAGTTATGAAAACCCCTAGTTTGTAGTTGTGGGAGGGAAGAGTTATGATAAGAACAAACTCTTTTCGACCAATCAAATTGAAGTGTGACAAGGCCGCATTTGATTGGCCAGGACATGTCACTTGCACATGTGGTGCGGTTTCATTGGCCTTTTAATGTGACTTGGCATGCTTTGTCATTTTGACACGTGACACGATCCTATTGGCTCTTCCGTCTGACTTGGCGTACCACGTCATTTGGCACGTGGCACTAAATTGGGCCTCTAGGAAGATGACATCTTGGGCTTAATGAAGTGGGCTCACCACTTTAGCCCAAATAAATGGGCTAGCTCAATGGATTATGATTTATTTATTTAATCAATATATATTGGACTTATATAATTAATTCAATTATATTAGCCCATATTATTTATTTCGACCAATATATCTTGAATTTAAAATATAATCCATCATGGATTTAATTTTAATAAAATTTATATGCCTACAATTACGAATCTGTACTTTTTGTTGTCTTGGTTCATTCCACCGGTATCTCTTCAAATTATCAAGAGACCCAAGTGGCCATTCCTTCTTGTCTTCATAACACTTCGCTCGTACCTATTAAGACTCGCGTCTCTTTAAATACCTTTTGCCAGTTGTCACTCTTCTAATAATCCATATGTCTTGACATGTCAGCCACATAATTAATTTCAAGTGTAATATTGATTTTTCCCCGATACAACTCTTGCACAAACTACAAAAGAAGTCTTAAATCATCAAGGCAACAAACTATAGTACTCTGTTTGAATTGTTTTTCAAGTTCATCATACACGTTAACTATCAGAAGCGGATCTAAGATTTAAAATTAATGAATTTAATTTTTAATATTTTCATCTTTAAACTCATTGTATTAAAATTATAAGTTTAGTTATAAGATTTATTGAGATTTTAGTAAATTTTTGTATGCATATATACTTTGTGCCGAAAGCTATGAGTTGAAATCAACCCAAAAAGTGCTTAAAATTAACCCAAACATCATATATGTATACTAATAATTTGGTATTTAGGCAATCTCGTAAAGCCCCTTTCTCTAATCAAATCAAGTTTAAGACGAGCTTAAGGAAATAATTAACGAGACATATAGATTAGTGTTATTGTACGAGTTGATTTACTCAAGCTGGGCAGGATATCAATCGCGTGGATTTGAGTCATGATAAATTTTCACCTCATCAGTTAAGTTTTGGAGTTGAGTTTAGGTTCAAAGTCCATTTCTTTGGTATTAATGCCAGATTCATCCCAAATTTTTGTTTACCCCAATGTTGAGCCCCATATTATATTGTCTACGCTCTAGGTGTTCAGCTTTAGTATCAAGATGGTATTTCAAGTCCTGCATCAATTATGTGATCGATAATTAGTCTTTTTATATGGTATTGAAGAATCCTCACCTTATGAGCTGACTTTTATGGTTGAATTAGTCTCAATGTCCATTCTTATGCACTTTTATGAATTACTAAAGATTATTACATGTAACTTGTTTCCAAATAACAATTCCATATAATAAAAGAAAACAATTCCATCAATTAAATATTATCTATATGTCTACCATATAATTAAAGAAAAAAATCCATGCGAAAGTCATTTTTACCTTTTTGATAAACACTATTTTATTTGGAGAAAGTATTTTAAACAGACTAATCAATTATTGAAGAATGATTCAATCAAGAAAAACATTTTCCGGGTAATTAAATTTACAGTCAAATAGTTACATTATTATTTTTTATGAAATATTAAAGATTATTGCGTGTAAGTACTTGTATCATATATCTCTTGTCTGCCCCACTTTCCATCCGGGGGAAGTGGGTGTGGATGTGAGGCTTGAATCACAAGTTATCCCAATTAGAGGTAGCTTTAAGTACCTTGGTTCGGTTATCCACGGGGGAGGGGAGATCGATGAGGATGTCGCATACCGTATTGGGGTAAGATGGATGAAGTGGAGGTTAGCATCCGGAGTTTTGTGTGACAAGAGAGTGCCAATGATACTCAAAGGTAAGTTCTATAAAGCGGTGGTTAGACCGGCGATGATGTATGGGGCTGAGTGTTGGCCTGTTAAGAACTCACATATCCAAAAGATGAAAGTAGCAGAAATGAGGATGTTGAGGTGGATGTGCGGGCACACTAGGATGGACAAGATTAGAAATGATGATATTCGGGAGAAGGTGCATGTGGCTCCCATTGATGACAAGATGCGGGAAACGAGGCTCAGATGGTTCGGACATGTACAGAGGAGAAGCCCAGATGCTCCAGTAAGGAGGTGTGAGCGACTGGTTGTGGAGGACACAAGAAAAGGTAGAGGGCGACCTAAGAAATATTGGGGAGAAGTGATCAGGCAGGATATGGCGAGGCTTCAGATTTCCGAGGACATGACACTTGATAGGAAGTTATGGTGGTCGAGTATTACAGTTGTAGGCTAGGAGGTAGCTGAGTCTTGCATTACCTTGTACTGTTGTGAGCCTAGTCTAGTAGGATTTTTGTCTGAAATAGCTAGGGGCGTTGCAGTGTCTTACTATTTTCTCTTTTCGGTGCAGGACCTATTTACTAGTAATCATTTTTGTTTTGCATTTTTCCTTCTGCATTTTATGCTCCTATTTTTCCTATGATCTCTGTGGTGAAACTAATATTCTCTCCTTTTTATTTTTCTTATTATCTTAAGCCGAGGGTCTTCTGGAAACAGCCTCTCTACTCCTTTGGGGTAGGGGTAAGGTCTGCGTACATACTACCCTCTCCAGACCCCACTTGTGGGATTTTACTGGGTTGTTGTTGTTGTTTCAAAATAACAAGTTTAGAAAGCTTTTGTCTAATATATTTACTCAATCCATTTAATCTTCTACTCTATACACGATTAGTCTGTTAGGTGTTTGTCCTGATTTCTTATCATATTTGGTTTTCCTATCTCTTGAAGGAAAATGGCAGTATAATTACCTTAATTGAATTTTCCTTTTTGTAGAAGAAAATTATAATTCTCATATATTTGGCTAGTCTTTTTTCTTGTAGGAAAAGGTTTCGACTTCTATAAATTGAGGATCCATTCTTCTTATTCAGTAGCATCCACAATGTAGCCATATGGGGTTTGAGAGTCGTGTTTAGGGGGAGAACTTTACGGGAAAAGTATTAGTATATCACTTGTGTTTGCCTCTTCGTGAGGTTGTTCTCTCGATATTTGTACTCTCTTTTATTATAGTAGATTGCTCATCTCCATCGTGGACGTAGGCCAGTTGACCGAACCACGTTAAATGTTTGTGTCTCTTTTGGTAGATTTCTCTTTTGTTGTGTGGTTTATCGTCGTTCAAGGTTTACTTTACTAGTTTCCGCATGACACCCGATTTTTTTCGGTCCTAACAAGTGGTATCAGAGCGAGGTTCAAGACAGGTTCATCTTGGCGGGTTCAGTTCTAGCCATAACATAGTTTGACGATAATCGTGATTTTTGTCTGAGAAATTTGACTGATGTGCTATGCACTTTGAGACAAACCTTGTGGTGGAGATTTGGAGATGCGACCTGTTGAAGGCTATGTGAAGAAGGTGGATCAAGTTTATTTTGTCAGAAAATTTAGGCCAAGGGGGAGAATTATTAGGTGTTTGTCCTGATTTCTTACCATATTTGGTTTTCCTATCTCTTGAAGGAAAAGAGCAATATAATTACCTTAATTGGGTTTTCCTTTTTGTAGAAGGAAATTATAATTCTCCTATATTTGGCTAGTCTTTTTTCTTGTAGGAAAAGGTTTCGACTTCTATAAATTGAGGATCAATCCTTCTCATTCAGTAGCATCCACAATATAGCCATATGGGGTTTGAGAGTCGTGTTTAGGGGGAGACTTTTACGGGACAAGCGTTAGTGTGTCACTTGTATTTGCCTCTTCGTGAGGTTGTTCTCTCGACATTTTATCCTCTCTTTTATTATAGTAGATTGCTCATCTCCATCGTGGACGTAAGCCAGTTGACCGAATCACGTTAAATATTTATGTCTCTTTTGGTAGATTTCTCTTTTGTTGTGTGGTTTATCGTTGTTCAAGGTTTACTTTGCTAGTTTCCACATGATTACCTGATTATTTTCGGTCCTAACATAGTCTTCTACTCTATCAATTTTAAACTTGTGACTGTCAACAAACTAGACCGCTGACTTGATAAATATAGATGTGTTATAATTAAGATCCATTGCGACGCTGATTCAAGATCGTTTCTGGTCAATTTTTGATAATTTTGAAGTTACAATCAAAACATTGAACTATTCATACGCAATATTTAAGACCCTTTTGCATTAAAGACAACACATTTTAGAACATAGTACAAATAATCTATTGTCATTAATAATCTCCGATGCAGGTTTCTCTAGTATTTATGATCCTCTCCAGTTCCTCAACTGTAAGTTGTAAATGCGCAATAAGTGTCCACTTTGAATGATTAAGATCCATATATAATTCTTTAATTGACCACCCCGAAGTCTAGTAATCAATTTGATGTCAATTATGCTATCTCGCAAACATAACGTGTGTATTGGGAAAAATCAAGTTTATGTATCGAATTAATTATGAGGTGACATGTCATGATACGTGGACTGGTAAAGGAATGACAGTTGGCGAAGAATAGTTGAAGAGGCACGAGCTTTAGCAGGCACGGGCAAAGATCCAAGAAAACCAGAAGGGATAGGTGCTCGGACCTCTTGATATTCTGAAGATGCATCAGAAGAATGAACCTAAATAGCAAAAGGGGTATAGATACGTATTATTGGTAATTAATAGGCATTAATTACGGAAAACGTTATAGAATCTGTATTGAATCAGTTACGATTACCAATTATAACGTTGCATTAAATGTCATTAATTGTCCACAATGACTCCATTATGAAAGGAGAAAAACGTATTACTTAGAAATAACTATAAAAGGTGAGGAATGAATATTTGTAAGGACACGATATACTATTTGAATATACTAATTTACTTTGCTTTCTATTCAGTTATTATTTACATCAATTATTCCTATTTCAACTTGATTATCAGTAACCCGAGTTCTTCTAAAAATAAGCTTTGACCGAAATTCTTATTTTTGGTTAAACAAATTGGTTCCGTTGCCGGGACTATGATAATCGTCTGCTTTCCGAATCGATTCTTTTATAAAAAAAGATCATGTCGAATGTCAACGACAATAACCAACACAATTTACCACCTCAAGATCCACAACGTCAAATGAACGATCCAGGTGACAGAACCCCACCTCCTTCGCCACAACATTCTCAACGACAATTACGAGAGGGGACTCCAAACGGATCTGAATCAAATGAAAATGACAGAGTTGCAAATGAACAAGCTCTCGATAAAGCTCTTAAAAAATTAATTGCTCAACAGGTCAACAACGCCTTCTAGGCTTTTACCAGCCAGTTGCCGGTTGCACCACCAACACCAACTCCAAATAACAACACTTTGGAAAACCCTCGTTGTGGACTCGTTAATTCAGGCAGTGGTGGAACTCCCAGCGAGTCTCGCGATGGAGAACCAGGTAACATAGTCACTTATGATTTACAAAATTTAGCATTAACTTTGTAGAAACAGCTCAAGGAGCAAAGCGACCGCATAGAACAAATACCTGGAGTACCGCCTGTAATCAAGGGAATAGATATGGACAAATATTCACAACAACCTTGGAAGCCAACTGCTGCTCCTCTACCAATTCTGAAGAAATTCAAGATGCCCGATATTCCAAAATACGATGGAACAACTAATCCACGAGACCGCGTGACTGCATTCACAACTGGTGTAAAGGGCAACGACTTGACCAAACAAGAAATTGAATCAGTATTGGTCAAAAAATTCGGGGAAACACTCATTAAGGGAGCATTAACATGGTATTCTCTTTTACCCGAGAATTCTATAAATTCTTTTACTGAGCTTGCAGATTCATTTATCAAAGCACACTCGGGAGCTCAAAAAGTCGAAAAAAGAATGGAGGATATTTTCAAAATAAAGCAAGGAGATTCGGAGCTGCTCAGAGAATTCATAGACAGATTCCAGTGTGAAAGGATGATGTTGCCACGCGTACCTGATAACTGGGCAGCTATGGCTTTTGCCAGTAATTTAAATGAGAAAAGTCCAGAAGCCACGAGACGACTCAAGGAAAGTGTACATGAATTTCCAGCAACAACTTGGAATGATATTTACAACAGATACAACACGAAGTTGCGGATAGAAGAAGATACCATCACTCAGTCTCAAAAAGAGGAGAGGGTAAGTTCAAGACCTGCTGAAACTGAAAAAAGGTTCGATAAAAATAGGTACGAGCCCTATATGGGACCAGTAGGAAGAGACTCGCGTTCAAAGCAGGATAACTCAAGGTACAATCATAGATAGAGAGTCAGGCTCATCGTCAAGATTTGGAAAAGAGCGGAACGCGCGAGAGACGCGAGATGATGATAGAGGCTCGAAGGCGAAATTTGGCAGTTACAGTTTCAATGTTAGCACATCAGAGTTAGTAGCAGTATTAATAAGCATGGGTGATAAGGTGTGGCGTCCAAAGGAAATGAGATCAAACCCGAATAGGCGAAATCCTGATTTTTTGTGCGAGTTTTACAACGATCATGGTCACAAAACGGTAGATTGTAGATTGCTACAAGGTGAAGTTGACCATTTCTTAAAGCAAGGATATCTAACCAATTGTTTAGTGAAAAAGGTAATCAAGCGTATATGAAGAACAAGCAGGAGCCCCCCAAACCTCCTTCAACAAAAAGGACCGTTAATATTATAAGCGGAGGAGAAGAAATTAATGGCGTAACATATACGGCAACCAAAAAAGTTTCAAAAATTACTATCACATACGGGAAGCGAGTTCGACGTGTTTTGGAAGAAGAAAGTATTACATTTGATGATGCTGATGCAGATGGCGTACTAACTCCACAGAATGACGCACTGGTAATATATTTACTTGTACATGATACTAATGTGAAACGAGTTTTGATTAACCCAGGTAGCTCCGTGAACATCATTTTGCTAAGAGTGATAAATGAAATGCAAGTTGAAGATAAGCTGATACCCAAGGCGCATACCTTATTTTATTTTGACAACTCGAGCGTCGTAACAAAAGGGGAGATAATACTCACAACATTCGCAGAAGGAGTTGTCAAAGACACGAAATTTCAGGTGGTAGAGATGGATATGGCTTACAATATGATTCTCGGTAGACCATGGATTCACAAAATGGATGTTGTGCCTTCTACTTTGCATCAAGTTATTAAATTCCCTTCACAATGGGGAATATGACAAATTCGTGGTGACCAGCAAACGTCTATTAACATCAACTCTGTAGTAGATTCAAGCGCAAAAAACAAAAAAAATAGCAATTACAGAATCCAGTTGAGGATGCTGTAACACAAGCCTCAGCTGAACACAGACGACCAGATGTAGACTCGAGGCCCGATTCCATCCAAAAGCCATAAGAAAATGAAAACATCAAAACGACGATTGAAGAATTGGAATTTGTAGAACTATTCACACCTTGACCTGAAAGGAAAGTCTACATTGGGGCCAACCTAAGCCACGAGATGATAGGTAAGTTGATTGAATTTTTGAAAACTAACGTGGATTGTTTTGCTTGGTCCCATTCTGATATGACAGGAATTCCCCCGGAAGTAATGACTTACAAGTTAAATAAAGATCCATCATATCCACCTGTCAAACAAAAGAAAAGAAAGCAAGGGTCTTTCAAAAATCGGGTGATTCAAGATGAGGTACAAAAACTTTTAAAAATTGGGTCAATCCGCGAGGTAAAATATCCAAATTGGTTAGCTACTACTGTAGTAGTACCTAAAAAGAATGGAAAGTGGCGAGTTTGTGTAGATTATACTGACCTAAACAAAGCTTGTCCTAAAGATTCTTTTCCATTACCGCATATAGATCAACTAATTGATGCTACTGCAGGACATGAATTGCTAAGTTTTTTAGATGCATATTCAGGGTATATCCAAATCAAAATGGATCGAATAGATGAGGAAAAACTTCATTTATAACAGACAGGGGGACTTACTATTACAAAGTAATGTCATTTGGTCTCAAAAACGTTGGAGCCACATATCAAAGGTTGGTGACCAAAATGTTTCAAGAATATTTAGGGAAAACCATGGAAGTCTATATAGATGATATGCTGGTCAAGTCACAACAAGCAGGGGATCATATCCAACATTTGTCTGAAACATTTCAGATTCTCCGTAAATTTAACATGAAGTTAAACCCCGAGAAATATGCATTTGACATTTCATCAGGTAAGTTTTTGGGATTTCTTGTTTCTAACCAAGGCATTGAAGTAAATCCCGTGCAGATTAAAGCTATTGAGGAAATTCCTAATACACTTACAAGTAAAAAAGAGGTACAGAGACTAACAGGAAGAATTGCAGCCTTGGGAAGATTTATTTCCAAATCATCAGAAAAATGCTTTAGGTTCTTTTCAGCTCTAAAAAAAGGATCAGTTCGAATGGTTTGAGGAATGTCAACAAGCGTTTAAAATTTTGAAAGTGTACTTGTCAAATCCACCGTTGCTTGCGAAACCAAAAGACAAGGAAAAACTACTCATCTACCTTGCTGTTTCAGAAGTAGCGGTGAGTTCTATTTTAGTTCATGAAGATCAAGATAAACAGTCTCCAATTTATTATGTTAGCAAGTCATTATTAGATGCTGAGACTCTGTATCCTCATCTAGAAAAACTTGCACTTGTATTAATTATGGCATCTAGGAAATTAAGACCTTATTTTCAATGTCATCCCATCTCAGTAGTAACTCTCTATCCCCTACGTAATATATTATATAAACACGAGTTATTAGGTAGGTTAGCCAAGTGGGCCATAGAGTTGAGTGAATATGACATAACATATCAACCTAGAACTGCAATAAAATCACAGGTGTTGGCAGAATTCGTGGCAGATTTTAGCCAAAGGATGCAACTAGAAGCAGAAAAAGAACTACAGGTATTCAATGGGTCTAATCCAGGAACTTGGACTTTATTTACTAATGGTTCATCGAATGTGAAAGGAGCAGGTCTAGGAATTGTTTTGGTACCGCCTACGGGTGAAACCATAAGACAAGCCATAAAATGTCACCCTGTTACTAACAATGAGGCAGAGTAATGAAGCTATGATTGCAGGTTTAGAACTGGCACTCGAGCTTGGCATAGAATAGGTTGTAATCAAAAGCGATTCACAGCTTGTAGTTAACCAAATGCTGGGGACTTATACGGCGAGAGAGGCAAGAATGCAGCAATACCTGGAAAAGGCACGTGATCTGGTTAGGCAATTCCAAACCTGGAAGGTTGTGCAGATACCAAGAGAAGAAAATGTCGAGGCAGACGCCCTAGCTAATCTTGCATTTACGGTAGAAGTGATAAATGATGAAAATGCTTCTGTAATTCATTTATTTCATTCAGTACTTGATCAAGACAAAAATAAGGTAAATTTCAATAATTTAACTTGGGATTGGAGGAACGAGATTGTCACTTTTTTGCGGTATGGAATGTCCCTGAAGATAAGAAAAAGGCTCAAGCACTTCGCAAAAAAACTGCTCGGTACTATTTAAAGCAAGGCAATCTTTATCGTAAAATGTTCGGTGGTCCCTTAGCGAGATGCTTCAGACCTTCTCAAATAGAGTATGTGATGAGAGAAATATACGAGGGACATTGTGGAAATCATGCGGGAGGAAGATCCTTAGTGAAAATCGTGATTAGAGCCGGTTAGTATTGGCCCAAAATAGAAGAAGATGCGGAAAAATTTGTGGCTAAATGTGACAAGTGCCAAAGATACGGGAACAATATGCATAAACCTGTGGAATTATTACATCCGGTCATTGCACTGTGGCCTTTTATGAAGTGGAGGATGGATATCGTGGGACCACTACCACAAGCCAAAGGCAAGGTAAGATTTTTGCTAGTACTCACTGATTATTTTACTAAGTGGGTAGAAGCAGGAGCTTTTAAACAGGTACGCGAAAAGGAGGTCAGATATTTCATTTGGCGAAACATCATATGCCGATTCGGCGTACCAAAGGAAATCGTATGTGATAACGGCCCGCAATTTATAAGCACACAAATCATAGAATTTTTTCAGAGTTGGCAAATTATAAGGATCACTTCAACGCCTTACCATCCGATGGGTAATGGACAAGCTGAATCAACGAATAAAGTCATTATCAACAATCTGAAGAAAAGGTTGGAGGAATCCAAAGGCAATTGGCTAGAGGTGTTACCTGGAGTCTTGTAGGCTTACCGTACAACCGCAAAAATAAGTACGAGGGAAACACCGTTCTCACTTGTATACGGAGCTGAAGCCTTGATCCCAGTCGAGATAGGAAAGCCAAGCACGAGATATACACAAGCAACTGAGGAGTCAAATGAAGAAGAAATGCAAATAAATCTGGATTTACTTGAAGAAAGGAGGGAAGTTGCATTAATAAGGATGGCAACGCAAAAACAAGTTATGGAACGATACTATAATTGGAAAGCTCGTCTCAGATACTGCAAGATTGGGGAATTCGTACTCAAGAAAGGTTTCCAATCAACGAGAGCAGCTAATGCAAGAAAGTTAAGTCCAACTTGGGAAGGACCTTATAAGGTTCACGTATCGCAGGTAAAGGAGCATACGAGCTGGAAACAATGGATGGAAAGATTCTACCTTCACATTGGAATGATGTTCATCTGAAGAGATATAATTTCTAAGGAAAGGAAATATCCACGGGCAGGTACCCTCATGTTAAAATTTTATTTTTGAATTATTAAAATTTTACTAATGATTTTAGATGATAGGCAAAAAGCTAGCCCGCACTAAATGATGAATTACGACCTGCAAGACACGTGAAAAAAATATAATTTTCGGTCTAGGGTTACAACTATTTTGATAGAAATTTAAATGAGTTAAGCAGTCTTCATCTAAAATCGTACCTCCGAGCCCCATATGTTTTTCCTTTTCAAGAAAAGAACCACATGGAAGAAATAGTCAAGTGCTCGAGATTTCATACTTCAAAGCTCAAACACTTGGGGGACTATATAATATACATAGGACATATGTATAAAGAAGGCAAAGAAGATTGAATTCAAGATAAATTCAAGTCAAGCCCAAAAAGTCTACTCATCAAATGTATCAAGTGCATAGCAAAGTCACGAGCCAAAACTGTTGTAAAGAAAACAGTTACGAAAAAGTTATAGAAGATATTTGAATACATGTAAGATGTTATTTAAACTTTACAAAGTTCGAATAAAAACTTTATCAAAGTTATTTCAAAAAACATGTGTGTTCCTATTTCTTTTCTTGCATATTTACACCATTATGAAGTTGAGACGTCTTCTTCATTAAGTATCGAATATAAAAGGGCTCTCTTTTATAAAATTCATGTTTGATTCAGATATCCATGAAGTTAATAGAGCATTTTAAAGAAAAGAAAAAATGCAAAAAGGTTAAGACAAAAACCCACGAATTAACAAACAAAATCTTAAATATAAAGGCAAAAAAGAGCAAAATAGAAGCTCATAATAATTAAGTCAAACAAAAACTTTATAGTATTAAGTTTAGACTAAGTATGAACTTAGTCATAAACTGATTATACAAAATGCCCCGAAAAGGTCTGGGGACTTGTCATTTCCAAAAACCATACCCCCAAAAGGGACCAGGGGTAAAACCACCAAGAAAAAAAAGGAGTTACACTTCATAAACTTTCACTAAGGGGCAAAAGAAGGGTCTAAAGCAGAATCATTAGCAGCAGAAGGTTCGAGTTGACTTGAAGGGGTTGGGGCATTCACCGTACCCATATCATCTTCAACATGCTCAGGAGTGTCAGCCATGGGAGATTGAAAATCTAAAAAACTACATAACGGGGGCCCTTCCGTTCAGAGGTAGCGAATCGACTTTCTTATGTCTTCTGGGGGGATCCCTTTGGCCTTACTGAGTTTTTTCAATTGTCTCCTTTATCTTGGCTAACTCAGCATCCAAGTTGAAACCCTCTTGGCTAGCCTCCACAAGGGTATCATGGCGTGTGTTTAAAATAGACCAACTCACTTCAATAGCAGTCTTGTCCTCAAGAATCTCATAATCTCTCTCCCATTGATCGATCTCCTTTTTGAGCTTTTCATTCTCAGCCAAGGCAGTATCATAAGAAGATTGCAGAGGAGCAAATGAACTTTCTAAAAAAACTAACCTTATCAGAAGACTCACAGAGATCTTCTTGGGTCCGAGTAAGTGTTTGCACAAGTTCACCAGCGTAAACCTCTTTCTCGCTTAACAAAGCCTTCAAACCTCTAATCTCTTCACTGGCCTTAGAGAGTTGCTCAGAAAATGATGTCTCGAGGAGATTTTTGTCCTTGTCAACTTGATTTGAGGAAGCCTTCTCAACTGCTAACTCTAAAGTCAAAACCTTCAACTGCTACTCTAAGGTGCACTTGCTTTCTTCTAACATTTCCATATCAAGTTGAAGGCTTTCATATTGTTCTTTCCAGCAGTCCGCATCAATTTGATAATCATGCATTAACTGCTCCGTATGAGAAACCCTCTTCATCATCTCTGTGCCAATAAGATTGATCTAAAAAAGAAGAAAAGGGTAAGAACCTTAATAAAAGAAGGATGGAATAAAAGTGTGAAAAGTAACAAATATCTTTAATGATGACTGCACTATGTCATTCATCCAAGTCAAAGAGTTGTGACTCTCAATCTTGGATTTCTGAACTGGACCAATCAGAGGTTTCAACCATACGTCAGCCCGACCTGACTTTCTCAAAAGGTTACCATCGATAGGGACCTCAATGGTAATCTGCTTCATTGTTCACTTCCACTCGAGGAATCAACCTTAGTACGAGGAACAGTAGTAGGGGGGACTATGGAAGAAGTCATAATAGCTTGGGGTGGAGCAGCAACGGTAGCAGTCACAACTAGTAAAGAATGCATCACAGGGATAGGCATGGTAAAAGAGGCAAGTGGTACTTCATCAGAAATTAAATCCAAATTGCCATTATGAAACCCACAAGAAAAAAGCTGATCATCAGAGTCACGAGCTGCCGCAGGAGTATCATCATCAGAGCTTACCAAGGTAGCTTCAACAGGCTCGATTATGGGAGCAGAACGGGGAGGAGTTGCTTCATCATCTAAAAAGACGCGTCTTCTTGCCCGCGACCTTTTAATCAAGGAACATACATCTTGTTCTTCCTCTTCTTCAGAATCTTGGGTTGTATCAGCCTTTCTTTTCGATGAAGAACCCAAAATTATCTCTTGAGCCCTTTCCAAAGAAACTCTGGAAGCTAAGATAACATCAACACTTACACCTCCAATGGGAAATCCTGATAAAAAGAAGGATCAAAATAAATTCTAAAGAAAAGGTGAATGAAAGTATGAAGAAGAGATGGGAAAAGCATTTACCATGAGTTTTCACCTTCCAACCAAACCTATGCGAAAGGTTTTTCCAAGATCTACCTTCTATTGAGCAACATCCAATAACTCTCCTACCCAACCACGGAAATTGGGAATCTCATCAACAGTTCCCATAGTTGCTGGAAAAGAGAAAAAGTTAAACAGTAGCGAGAAAATAAAGGGAAAAGATAGAAAAGTTGTAAAAGGAAAACATACGTGCAAAATTCCACTTCTCAAGAAATGGAACATTTTCTTCACCCACTAAACCAACAGTGGGGACAGCAACAAACCGGCATACTAGCCACGGTCCTTATCATCCTCTGGGATAACTAACACTCTCTTACTTCTCGCTACTAAAGTGAAAATCCCATGACGGAAAAGTTTAGGGGGGGTAAAGATGGATCAAATGGAAGAAAGTAAAAGGCAAATTAGCCAAATTTGTTAAATGCCTTAAGCATACAACAACCCTCCATACAATGAGGCCAATTTGTCCTAAACAAACATTGAAGAAACGACAGAATTCAATGATAACAGGATCAATGTGGGGTTTAAAATTCAGTGTAAAATGGTATGTATACACAAAAGAAAACCCGGTCAAGTAAGAGGTAATTCTTTGGTTTGCATTAGGAATTATAATAGGGAAATTAGGTCTCCAACGGCAGTCCCTACGAACAACAAAGATCAGACCTTCGGCGATTTGAGAAGGATAAATATAAGCAAGATCTAAGGAAGACATAGATGAAACTTGGTTCCTAATCGATTCTTTATCCGTGTAAAAAGATAGTTCAGCAGGGACAATTTCATCTACCAAAGGCTCACGAATGGGTTCATTAGAGTCTTTATTTCTAGATGAAGATCTATGGGAAAGAGAACCCCTAGTTCTAGAAGGAGGAGTAGAACTCACAAGAGGTAAAGAAGTACCCCGTATAGATGAAGACCCTAAACTACGAAGTCTTTCTCCTCTTCTGCTTCTAACAGGAGAAAGAGGAAGGTCATCAACAATGGGGACTCTTCGAGGGTTAGGGTTTGAAGAAGACATAGCAGTACGAGGAAGAAGAAAACAAGAGTGAATATTCTAAACTTTTTATGATAATGATAAAGACGAAAGCTATATTTATACTCAGAAGCAACTGTCAGGAAAAGGTGTAATGATGGAAATGTCATGATGGAAACTGACGCTTCGTAATTGGTGAAGCCGCAAAAAAGCCTTAAAAGATGCTGCAAAGTTGCAGAACCAATCAGAAGATACCACGCCTCATGAGCATTAAATGGAAGTGACACATAAAGCATCAGTTCCAGAGAAGGTATAATGGCGGCAAAAGTTTCCGCTTTAATGAGATCCACTTCCCAAGTATTCTATTGATGAATAAATGGCAAGTGGGGGGACTATCTGTATTGGGAAAAATCAAGTTCATGTATCGAATTAATTATGAGGTGACATGTCATGATACGTGGACTGGTAAAGGAATGACAGTTGGCGAAGAATAGTTGAAGAGGTACGAGCTTTAGCAGGCACGGGTAAAGATCCAAGAAAACCAGAAGGGATAGGTGCTCAGACCTCTTGATATTCTGAAGACGCATGAGAAGAATGAACCTAAATAGCAAAAGGGGTATAGATACATATTATTGGTAATTAATAGGCATTAATTACGGAAAACGTTATAGAATCTGTATTGAATCAGTTACGATTACCAATTATAACGTTACATTAAATGTCATTAATTGTCCATAATGACTTCATTATGAAAGGAGAAAAAAGTATTACTTATAAATAGCTATAAAAGGTGAGGAATGAATATTTGTAAGGACACGATATACTATTTGATATACTGATTTACTTTGCTTTCTATTCAGTTATTATTTACATCAATTATTTCTATTTCAACTTGATTATCAGTAACCTGAGTTCTTCTAAAAATAAGCTTTGACCGAAATCCCTATTTTTGGTTAAACAACGTGACCATAGACCACATGCACCACATTCAACGTGTGGGATATTCACATGCAATTGTTTTCTTAAAATTAATATACCATCAGACAGTGTACCTTAATTGTTATTGTTAACTTTATTAATAATAGAAGATCACAATAAGTAAATAGGTCAAACCTTACCTTAACCATAGCGAAAGAAAGACATTATTTCATTATAATTAAGTGATAACATAGAATCAATATTATTAACCACAACTGAGTAATAAAATTGTATGTAAGATTATTTGTAAGGAAAAACAGGATGCATGTTATTATTCATTTATTTGTATTTTTTTTTTATATTCTACCAATTGTTCAGTGCACATTTTAATTTGGGGTCTTGATTAATTCAATTTTTGCGCCGCGTAAGGTACATTAAATCGGGAAATACTCTCTAACAAGATCTTTTTTAATTTTAGAGTTCAAACTCGAAACCTTTGTTAAATGTGAAATGATCTTATCTATCTCACACAATCCTTGTTAGTGCATGTTATTTGTTTATGGAATTGATATAAATAATAAATTTAGATAAATTTTTCAGATCCAGAGTTGTGTATTTTCAGTTTATTCACTGTGTTTGATAGCATGCGCTTTCCATTTTCCACGTTTAAATAGAGGACCCGCAAAGTCGCAAACAGGGTGACAAGATTATTGAATTAAGGGACCACCTAGTCCTATGATGCTAGAAAAAATTATTTAAATTTCGTTATTGCTTCACACTGTGAATTTTGTTATATTTGTGAAAGAAAATTTATTCAAAGTATTATAAAGTACAGTGCTTTTTGAAATAAATTATATTAATTTATCAGAAATATAGTCAAAGAAATGGCTGCTTGCTTCTTCAATAACTTCTTCTGTTCCACAAAAATAGATCCAATTTGATGTGTAACGGAAACCAGTCAGCATTTATTTGTAGAGTGCAGTTGGATAAAGAATGTTCGTGCTATGATGCTGCGATGGCTGGGTGTACAACTGCAAGAAGGAGACATAGCGAGCACAATGAATAACATTAAAAAGAAGAAATGGAAACAGTTAAAGAAAAAAGTGGTTGCAGCAATAATGTTTTCTATCATACGTGGAAGACAAGAAATTGGAAGATCTTTAAAGGAGTTAGTGTAAATAGCAGTGCAGATGCTGCACAACAGATAAAGAAGGAAATATTACATACGTGGAAGACAAGAAATTGGAAGATCTTTAAAGGAGTTAGTGTAAATAGCAGTGCAGATGCTGCACAACAGATAAAGAAGGAAATATTAGTAGATTAAGTAATATTCACAAGTCAAAGAAGGCAAATAGATGTAGAGAATTCTTGAGGGATGTATAGACCTTTGAGGAGGTGATAATGATGTAAAGTGTTCAATATGTGTAATCATTTAGTTGATCAATGGTAATATTCACAACGTTACCAAGAAAATTACAATTTGATTGTATTGGGAAAAATTGAGTTTACATATTAAAGTGATTGGAAGATGACGTGTCATGACACGTAGATTGGTCAAAGAGTTATGATTGGCAAAGAGGCGCGAGTTGCAATAGATACGAGCAGAGACATAAGAGGAGGCACGAGCAGATACTCAAAAGATTCAACGCTCTTACCTATTTAAGTCCAAGAATCAAGGAGAATGAATCTGACAGCACAAGAGAGTACAGATATAATATTTAATGAGCATTAAATACTAAAAACGTTAGAGAATCTGTATTAAAATACAATGATTATGTAATGTAGCATTTAATGTCTTTAATTGTATATAATGGCCTTATTATGACAAAGACAAAACGTATATTTCCAAGATAGCTATAAAAGGGAAAGAATGGGCCAATTGTAAAGAGACGAAAGACTATCTGAATACATTGGTTTACTTTATCTTCTTCTAATTATCTTATTGCTATCCAAATTACTTTCTCTTATATATTTTTTGATTATCAGTAACCCGAGTTCTTCTAAATTAAAGGTTTGACCGAAATTCCACTTTTTGGTTAAACAAATTGGTTCCGTTATCGGAAATCTGATAATCTATTCTTTTTTAGTTTAACTTTCCTTGTTGCATCAACCTTGTCGAACAATAATGACAACATTCAAGGAAACCAACAACTTCAGGGAAATCTATAGGATAATCACACACCGGTCCTTTCTCCACAAAGCTCTCCTCGGCGGTCTCGAGAAGGCACTCCTCATGGATCTCATGCAAATAGAAACACTCAATTTGAAAATATTGAAGCTATCGATGAAGCTTTGCAAAAACTAATTGCTGAACAGGTCAATAAAGCTCTTGAGGCTTTTGCTAGCCAGTTACCAGCTGCACCACCCACACCCACTCCAAATAACAACACTTTGGAGAACCCTCGCTATGGGTTTGTTAATTCAAGTAGTGGTGGAACCCCCTCCGAATCACAAGAAGGAGTACTAGGTAACTTAGTCAATTCTGATTTACAAAATTTAGTACTAACAGTGCAGAAACATCTCAAGGAGCAAAGTGACCGCATAGAGCAAATACCTGGGGTGCCGCCCGTAATCAAAGGGATAGATATGTATAAATATTCGCAACAACCCTGAAAGCCAAGTGCTGCTCCCCTCCTAATTCCAAAGAAATTCAAAATGCCCGATATTCCAAAATACGATGGAACAACTGATCACGCAGCTGCATTCACAACAGTCGTAAAAAGCAACAACTTGACCAAACAGGAGATCGAATCAGTATTGGTTAAGAAATTCGGTGAAACACTCACTAAGGGTGCATTAACATGGTATTCTCTTTTACCCGAAAATTCTATAAATTCTTTTGCTGGGCTTGCAGATTCTTTCATCAAAGCACACTCGAGAGCTCAAAAAGTCGAAAAAAGAATGGAAGATATTTTAAAAATCAAGCAAGGGGACTCAAAATTGCTTAGAGAGTTCGTAAACAGATTCTAACGTGAAAGAATGACATTACCGCGTGTACCTGACAATTGGACAGTTATAGCCTTCACAAGTAATTTGAATGAAAAAAGCTCAGAAGCTACGAGGCGACTCAAGGAAAGTCTTCGTGAATTCCCAGCTACAACATGGAATGATGTTTACAACAGGTATAGCACGAAACTGAGGATAGAGGAAGATATTATCTCACGGTCTCAAAAAGAAGAAAAGGTAAGTTCGAGACGGGCGGAAATCGAAAAAAGATCCGGTAAAAATAGGTACGAACCATACACGGGACCAGCGGGAAAAGACTCACGGCCAAAACAAGACAATCAAAGGTACGGTCACAGGTCGAGGAATAGAGAGTCAGGCTCGTCATCAAGATTTAGGAATGATCGAAACACACGTGAGTCAAGAGATGATGATAGAAACTTGAAGGCGAGGTTTGGCGGTTATAACTTCAATGTGAGTACTTCTGAACTCGTAGCTGTTTTGAGAAGCATGGGTGACAAGGTACGATGGTCAAAAGAGATGAGATCAAATCCAAACAAGCGCAATCCTGATCATTGGTGTGAATTTCACAACGATCACGGGCATAAAATGACAGACTGTAGGTTTTTACAAAGTGAAGTTGATCATTTATTAAAATAGGGTTATCTCACCGAGTTATTCAATGAGAAAGGTAAGCAAGCATACATGAAGAATAGGCAGGATCCCCCTAAACCTCCTTCTCCCAAAAGGACCGTCAACGTTATAAGTGGAGGTGAAGAAATCAATGGTGTGACATACGCAACCGCCAATAAAATTTCCAAATAACAATTACCCAAGGGAAACGGGTGCGACATGTCTTAGAGGAAGAAAGCATTACATTTGATGATGCAGATACAGATGGCGTATTATCTCCTTATAACGATGCACTGGTAATATCTCTACTTGTACATGATACTAATGTAAAACGAGTTTTGATTAATCTAGGTAGTTCCGTGAACATTATTCTGTTAAGAGTATTACGTGAGATGCAAGCTGAAGATAAATTAATACCAAAGGCGCATACTCTATTTGGATTCGACAATTTCAGTGTCGTGACGAAAGGAGAGGTAATACTTACTACATTCGTAGAAGGAGTTGTCAAAGATACAAAGTTTCAGGTAGTAGATATGGAGATGGCTTACAATATGATCCTTGGGAGACCATGGATCCACGAGATGGATGCCGTTTCGTCAACCTTGCATCAAGTTATTAAATTTTCATCACCATGGGGAATATGTCAAATCCGTGGGGACCAACATACATCCAGGAACATCAACTCTGTAGCGGATTCAAGTACGAGAAACGAAGAAAAATAGCAATCATAGAATCCAGTTAAGGGTACCACAACACAAACCTCAACTGAACAAGGGTGAACAGATGTGGACTCAAGGCCAGATACCATTCAAGAACCAGAGGAAAACGAAAATATCAAGACAACAATTGAAGAACTGGAGGCTGTGGTGTTATTTGCATAATGGCCTGATAGAAAAGTCTACGTAGGGGCCAATCTAAGCCAGGACATGAAAGGTAAGTTGATTAAATTTTTGAAAACTAACGTGGATTGTTTTGCTTGGTCCCACTCTGATATGACAGGAATACCACCAGAGGTAATGACTCACACATTAAATGAAGACCCATCGTATCCTCATGTCAAACAAAAGAAGAGAAAGCAAGGAACTTTCAAAAATCAGGTGATTCAAGATGAGGTTCAAAAATTACTAAAGATTGGGTTTATCCGTGAGGTAAAGTATCCTAATTGGTTAGCCAATACTGTCGTGGTACTGAATAAGAATGGTAAGTGGTGAGTTTGTGTAGATTACATAGACCTTAACAAAGCCTGTCCTAAAGATTCTTTTCCACCACCACATATAGATCAACTTGTAGACGCGTGATTTTTGACCCTCCCCGAGAATTTCCACATTTTTAGCGTAAATATTTAATTTAGGTCTAATATAGCTATTTTGACTATTTTACTTTATTTCGCCGCAAAAGAAAAGTTACAAAAATATATATATAAATTTTAGTTTATGTATTTCTCAGAAACATGAAAAAATACAAAAGTTGTACTTTATTTTGGTACTTTATATAATTTCGAAAATTACAAAAAAATATAGTTCTATTAATGTTTTGTAGTCATTTTAATTTTGAAAAAAATACAAAATATTACTTTATATTTTATCTTTATATAAAAAACGAAAATTACAAAAAATAGTTTTATTAATGTTTGTAGCTATTTTAATCTTGAAAAAATATTAAAAAAATAGTTTTGTTTTAAATGTTAGTCTTATTTTGGTAGTTATTTTATTTACATATGATTAATTGAACAACGTCGTGTTCTTATTCTCGGGTCCGGGCAAAAGAATAATATTTGAGTTTAAACTACCCGTTTTTAGGCCTAATTTTCGGGCCTAGCCCATAATAATCCGAGTCCACCATACATGGGGGACACGCGTGGGGAACACGGACGGAACCCCACACACGGAGAACCCCACCACGCATGGGGGACACAAGTCTTGAACCCCACCACGCATGGGGGTCCATTTTCTTTGCAAAAGGGCTACAAAATACACGGACAAAGGGGGATTTTTTGGAAGGGGACAGACTTTGGAAAATTTGAGCACTGTTCATCTTCTTCCTTCTTTGAAGGAACGGAGACCCTAAAAACCCCTACCCAAAACCACCGGCTTCACCATCCTCACGTCCAGCGACCATCCAAACTACCAGCCCACGACCACTTCTTCTCCCTCGTCGTAACCAAAAACCAGTCCGGCGATCCTCCATTAAATCCGACGACCACTGCTGTTTCGCCATCGTCTTCCTCACCATCGGAACCAGCGAGACCCCTACTCCCTCACGTCCAAAATGCCACCACCAAACAGGCCCGTCAAAAAACCTACCCCCCCCAGCCAGCGAGCTCCAGCTCCACCAAAACAACCATCACAATTGCTTCACCATCTTCAGTCCAACGCGCAGCTTTTGCTGCGTTGCTGCCATTGTTGCTTCGTCTTTCACAAGCAGCAGCTGCTGCGTTTCTTCGTCGTCCAGCCTCATCGTCCCATCTCATCCAGCTCCTGCTCATCGTCACTTCCCGTCGACCCCACATCCAAACGCCATAATCATCATCACCTTCTTCGTCGTTCAGCCCCGTCGACTCTACTGTTGCTTCGTCGTTCGGGCAGCAGCTGTTGCTGCGTTGCTGCGTTGCCGAGCAGTTGTCGCTACATTTCTTCTCCTTCGTCGCCAACACTACTCCTTCAGTCCGAAGAACCATATCCTGCTTCTTCCTCATATCCAAACGACCCTCCATAGCCTGCTTCTTCCTCATATCCAAACGACCCTCTATAGCCTGCTTCTTCCTCTAACCAATCAGCCTAGTTATCACTGTTTCTTCACTGTCGTTGCGCAGTTCGTTGAGGTCGTCTTTGGTTCATCGAGGTCCGGTACGTCGAGGTTGTTGTCCGAGGTTTCGTCGCAGTTCCAACGCATCAGACGTTAATCACAAGTAGGTCACCTCGGTCCATGTCCTTCATATTTGTTGTTGGTAATATGTACATTTGATGTTGGAAATACAATCCTAGTTCATGCGGATAGTACGCGAATTGAGCAAGACATATATACATGATGTTTGTGAATTGCTATTTTTGTTAATTAACTCCATATGGTATTGAAATTTGGCTGTGAACGTCTTTTCCTTTGTTTCGTTACTTTAAGTAGTTATTTGGCATTTTGTTTCTTCATGTTTAGATTGTTGTTATCCAAATATTTGTCATAATAGGGATTTGTACACATTCTGAAAGGTGTTAATTATTTTAGTTCATCTTAATAGTTGTTTATACATGTAGTAGTAATGTTAAAATTATAGTAGTAATTTTAATTCCACGGAAAAATGCTCGTTTCATCAAATAAGTTCAATCTACAACCCATGACCTCGCAAAGTAGCAAAAATGTAGTTATTTTAGCCTTATCCTTTTTTAAAAAATAAGAATGAGACGAGCCTCGCCAAATAAAAATACAATTTGCGGGGCCCTCAATAATTGGTCATAATAAATACTTAGATTCCGGGACGGGCCGTTTCGCAAATTTCATGGACCTACCCAAAATAATGATACGCTAGTCGCTTTAGGTGCATATTTAATAATGTTATCTCCTTAAACTCAGGTGCACATTTATGTGACCCAAATCCAAATCTCAACGGAATCGAAATGTGTCTCTAATCGCGGGTACATTGATTGTGGCGTGGTCTGAGATGCATTTCCATAACGTTGCAAATTCTTTTTTTTTAATAATGAATGAGACGAGCCTCGACAAACAAAAAATGCACAAGCTGCGGGGCCTTCTAAATGTATATATTAAAATACTTAGAATTCGAGGACAGGCCGTTTAGCGAATTTTACGGCCTTCCCCAAAATAACAATACGCTAGTTGCTTTAGGCGCGCCTTTAATAATTTATTTTCCTTAACTCGGGTGCACATTTATGTGACCCAAATCCAAATCTCAACCGAGTTGAGATATGTCGACAACCACGGGTGCATTGATGTAATGTGGTTCGAGATATGTTTCCACGACGTTGTAATTCTCGTAAAATAATAACAATAATTAAGAAAGCGGTAAAAAGATAAAATTTTGCACATAAGTTCATATTTGTATAAAATCAGATAATCAAGCTGAATATAACAGTTGAACGACCGTGCTAGAACCACGGAACTCGGGAATGCCTAACACCTTCTCCCGGGTTAACAGAATTCCTTATCCGGATTTCTGGTACGCAGACTGTAATATGGAGTCATTCTTTTCCTCGATTCGGGATAAAAATTGGTGACTTGGGACACCCTAAATCTCCCAAGTGGCGACTCTAAAATAAATAAATAAATCTCGTTTCGATTGTCCTTTAATTGGAAAAAACTCCCTTGTACCCTCTCGGGTGCGGAAAAAGGAGGTGTGACAGCTCTGACGACTCTGCTGAGGAATGAAACCCAGAACCACTGGTTCAGGGTTAGAAATTCGAGCTTAGATAAACTGTTATATTTGGTTCTATCTGATTCTGTTACATGATATATGCCTAATGTGCTAAATGTTGCTTTCACCGCTTTGATATTATTTGAACTGTATATAAACTGTGCCGAAACCCTTCTCTTCTTACCTCCGGGGATGTGCTTACTGGTTAAGACTCCCTATTCTGTTAGTGTCATACCCTAAATAAAAGAGGCTCGGAAAGTTTCTAAGCCTGCTGGCCTTTTGGTTCCCGGAAAGGAGCTCCTTCCTCAACTCGAGTTGTCCGCTCGGGTACACTGTCTAGAACACATACCCAGGTTTTGAACCTAGAATAACTCAGCTTCATGCCGGATCCCTAGTAGGAACGTTTATTTGCATCATGTGCATTTGACTTAGGGGACTCAACACAGGGGTTGAGTCCGTCTAGGACAAGCAACCTGAAAATAATGGACCATCTTAAGGCATCCTATGTGCTACATGTTGTATTTATTCAAGGGTTCATTTGGGCGGACCAATGATAGTTGAGGACAAATGGCACTCCTTATCATGCTGATCACGTTAAATAAGAAAGTTGCACGATTTTTTAGATAAGCATGATATTATGTTAATTAAGCACATGGGGAACATTTGTGGAATTCAAGAAGCCTTGGTATTCCATATGTCCCCCACACTTCATTTTTGGGAAAAGCACGTGGAGAACATTTGTGGAATCCAAGAAGTCTTGGAATCCCCTATGTCCCCCACGCTTCATTTTTGGGAAAAGCACATGGGGACCATTTGTGAAATCCAAGAAGCCTTGGAATTCCCTATGTCCCCCACACTTCATTTTAGGAAAAGCACATGGGGACCATTTGTGGAATCCAAGAAGTCTTGGAATTCCCTATGTCCCCACATGCCACATTTTTGAAAATAATAAAAAATAATAATAAATAAAAATGGAGCATTGAAAATTCAAAAAGGATTTTATATGTTGTCATCATTTTCCACAAATTAGAAAATCGTGAAAAAGAGGAGAAAATAACAGTGTAGAGATATAACTACTTACTTTTAGAAAAAAAAACCCAAATAGTGTCGAAACTCTGTCGAAATATTGAAAAAAAAAAGAGAAAAGGAAGGAATGTTTTGTGTTTTACGTTAGTTCGTTTGTTTGTTATGAATGAAAAATAATAGTTTGTTTGTTTGTTGTGGAAAAAAAAATATAGAAAATGGAAAAGGATCTTCTCAAAAATAGTTTATTTGCCCGAACTACGCGGGTTTGATTCTCACCGGATGTGAGATACGTAGGCAACCCTCATCGGGTCCAACCCCCCCCCCTTTTTTTGCTAAATAGCCAAAAATAAATAAATAAATAAAAACATGTCAAAATTTTAATTCTGTCATAAAGAGGTCGGGTGACGCTGTTTTGTCAAAACACAGCCGAATGTTCCCGAAAGGGACGCCGGAAGGCTGACTTTGCATAAACAGCCATCTTCGGGTCATTTTTTAAGATTTGGTCCAGTTGACCCACACAGCCTTAAAAATCTTCGTCCCCGAGACGTTGACAGGTCGTGTTTGCAATATTGAGTTTCCTATTTTTGAAAAACAATAAAAGAGTCATAACTAAGTCAGGTGATGCTGTTTTGTCAAAACATAGCCGAATGTTCCCGAAAGAGACGCCGGAAGGCTGACTTTGCATAAACAGCCACTTTTTGGGTCATGTTTAGGATTTTTGGTCCAGTTGACCCACACAGCCTTAAAAATCTTCGTCCCCGAGGCGTTGAAGGGCCGTGTTTGCAACACCACGTTTTATTGTAATTTTTTAAAAAAAAAACAAAGAGTCAGCGGTCAGGTGAATACTGTTTGAATTTTTTGTCAAAAATAAACCGAGCCAGCTTCGGCAGTGTCTTAAATCGTTCTTGCCGAAATAGCCTTAGAGTATCTTTCAATTGTCGAAAGGTTATTTTCGTAAAAGAATGGACAAGTTTGTAAATGGTCATCATATAATCCTCCCCATTCATGTGAAATTTGGGAGGGTCCACATTTGCAAAAATAACCGTTTGATTGCATTTGTCAAACGAAGAAAGGGAGCTAGCCTTTTGTTTTTAAGTTTATAAATCTCTTGATTAGAATATATAGGTTGTTTGATTTTTAAGTTTGTAGGTCATGTTTAAACCTTTGAAACCCAATTTGTTTTATTATGAAAATTGATAAGAAAAAAAATTGTTTATTATTTATCTTTTATTGGGCCGAACTACGCAAGGTCTGATTCATGCGGGGTCATGATACGTAGGCAATCTCCATAAGATTCGACCACAACAAAAAAAAGGGAAAAAATGAAAAGAAAAAAAAATGAAAGAGAAAAGAAAAAAAAAAGAAAAACATCGAAAAAAAAGAAAAAAAAGAAAAGATGTTGTTAATAATGAGGACCGACTGAGTCCATTCTAACCTGTTTGTTTTGAATCACAAAGAAAGAAGGTGGTTGGTTTGTGGCAAGCTGGAAATACAAGATCCAAAAGCACACTTTGCGGGGATCAGGCTTGATGACAGAAGCATTCGAGTCATATTGGGAACTTGTTGACTAAGGTTGATGATATTGAAGTCGGCAATGGTCTGGGCGATACTGATGCGAAGCTCAGTGGCTAAGATGCCAGTTTTGATGAAGTAGGAGGACGCTCCGTTCCTTGGTTAGCAAGAGAGAAGCTTGTGGTGGCTCATTTTGTTGTTATTTCTGTCGTTCGAATTATTAGGATTGTAATTCGGATATTGTTTTGCGTCAAACCTTCTTATCTTTCTATTTTGTCATAGCGGTTTGTTTAAGTTTTGTCCAGTGTTTTAGGATTTTATTCTGATTTGTTTTAGGATTCCACCGGTAGTCTAAAGCAAATCCGGTCTTTTATTATTTCCAGTCATCTTTTTGTTTAGTCCTTTTATCATTTTTATTCAACGCCGATTCTAGTGACATGACATGCGCATACAGTTTGGGCCTGGTCTTTAAAGTTAATCATAAAACCCCGGAAAGGTGATCAGAACATCTAAAGGAAATAAGAACGGTTTGAGATTATTTGAAGCCCGAGTCATGTGGAACTGGGGCAAGTTAAACACAAAGAAAACCGTTAAAAGCAAGATTCGCCAAATTGGCATGAGGGTCGTTCATGATAATGAGAGTGTCGCCCAACGGTGCTTTTAGAAATGACAAAGGAAAAATAAAATGTTTAACATAATTGTCAAAGTCCAGCACCATCGGAAGAGACTATAAATCTATGTTCAATTGTGTTGTTTGCACTTGGCATGTTTTGAAGACTGGAATGACGAAGGCATTTTGTTCTGCTACCTAAACACTTTATCCTTCGTTAACCCCTTTTGAGCCTTATTTATTTTCCTTTCATACCCCTCGTTCGGAATCAGTAACAACAGATTAGAAATATAAAACATGGAAGATGAAAGAAAAAAAAAAGAGAAAAGAAAACAACAAAACGAAAAAAAGAGAGAGAAAGAAAAGAGAAAAAAAAACGACGAAAAGAAAGGAGAGATGAAAAAGAAAGAGAAATGATAACAAAAAAAAAAGTCAAATGAAAAAAAGAGGAAGTGGGAACTACGTTTGACCTGATTCCTCAAAGAGGATATGTAGGCGCTTCACGGCTCGGTCATAGTTTTGAAAAATGAAAAAAAAAATGAAAAAAGAATCAATTAAAATATCCCCAAGCAAGAAACTGGAGCAAGGGTTGCGCTTGTTGTAAGCAAATATGGTTCCGAAGGTTGTAATTTTGAACCCCAATCTTATTTTGTTTTTGAGCCTTTAATACCCTTTCTTTCTAGCCCTATCCAAAAACCCACATTACGGTCCAAAGAAAGACCTTCTGATCAGTCTTCAAAAGATGCCAAGTCAGACAAATGAGAGTCTTACCGATGAACATAACACTCTGTGCCATAGCACAAAGGACTCTAGTCCCCTGCAGAAAGAGTCATACCGGCAACACTCCAAATCCCCAGCTGGAAAGTGATATAAATGAGAGAGTCTTATCGGTGAAAATCTTTACAGACACCATAAGACGATGAAAGCTGAGAGAAAAACCAAAATGAGAAAGGCTTGATAGTGAAAACCTTTCGGGCACTACAAGTCGAATAAGATTGAGAATCAAATGGGGAATTGCCAATTGAAGGTCTTGAAAGACGATTGACGGCGGAGGATAGGCCACATGTGCATGTCATGACCATTAGAGTCGGTATCTGCGTTTGATAGGTTTTTATTTATAGTTTCTTTGGTTAAAGAGTCATCTTTTTCCTTTTGTTTTTTATTCTGTTCTCTTTTATCTTTTTCCTTTCATAGAGAAATTCCCCAGTAGAGTCTGTTTGGTCAGAACAAATGAGAAATGACTTCAAAATATGCCATCAGCTTTCCAAGATGAGATCTGACTAATACATCCAAGTGGTATAGTCAGCAAGGAACAAGCGCGAGGCCAGTGGCAAGAAAGATATCCCCAGCAAAAAGGAATTGACAAAAGGATTGACAAGTGTCAAGATGGATACCCTTGCCGAAATCAAAGGTTATAAACCTCAAGGCCAAGGCACGGGGACAAATCAAGGAGAGCAATGAACATGATTTGGGGAAATTCATACGAGACTAAAATGTCGGGGAAATGCCAGCTTCCGAACTATGCCACAAGAGAAGAGGGATATCCCCAGCAGAAAGGGATTATCCCCAGTAAATAATATCATCCCCAACAAGTTTTGGAGCGCAGAGCAGGGAAGGAGAAAAGAAAAAACCATCCCGGTAGGAGTATCACAACCGACCACCATGTTTTAAACTAACAAATTTTGTTTGATTTGAAACAGGTAAAGGAAATGGCATTGATGCCAGAAATGCATGCACAAGGGATATTATCAAACTGGGGCAGAAAATTTTCCTTCCATTTAGAAAATTTTCTGGAAGTGAGGTACCCATTCGGGGAAGAATAAAGATAACGCCAGTCTCAAGGGAAGTGGTCTTAGAACCAGTGTTGCCCCCAACATAATAAGTTTCGATGGAGGAAGCTGTTCCCCAGCAAAGGGATGAAACTAGAGCTCAGAAAAAGCAGAAGGCCAGTATCATTCCCAACAGCCTTCCGCAGTGTTATCCCCAGTGGATCATCGAGATGTAGAAGCATCCTCGACAGAGTTTCGGGCAACCCAGAGTGGGTAAGGAAGAAAAGGAAAAGTCATCCCCAGCAAAATAATCCCCAGCAGTTTCGAGGGAAGACAACACAGGTAAGTAAATAATTCAGGAAGAAGGAAATGGTTCACGCATAGGAGACGCACTTCCTAAGTGAAGATTTCATTAATAGGAGACGCACTTCCTAGTTTGAAATCATTAAAGTTTCACCCATAGGAGATGCATTTCCTCCTAAGTTTGTTTAGTTTCACCCATAGGAGAGGCATTTCCTCCTAAGTTTGTTTTAGTTTCACCCATAGGAGATGCATTTCCTCCTAAGTTTAAGTTTTACCCATAGGAGATGCATTTCCTCCTAAGTTTGTTTTAATTTCACCCATAGGAGATGCATTTCCTCCTAAGTTTGTTTTAGTTTCACCCATAGGAGATGCATTTCCTCCTAAGTTTGTTTTCACCCATAGGAGAGGCATTTCCTCCTAAGTTTGTTTTTACCCATAGGAAATGCATTTCCTCCTAAGTTTACTTTTACCCATAGGAGACGCATTTCCTACTAAGTTTAAGTTTTACCCATAGGAGATGCATTTCCTCCTAAGTTTGTTTCACCCATAGGAGAGGCATTTCCTCCTAAGTTGTGATCAAAATCTTAGTCTGATGAATCTTTCTCCTAAGATACCAAAAAAGAGACCTAGTCTGATGAACCTTCTCCTAGGATCAAAATCTTAGTCTGATGAATTTTTCTCCTAAGATAGAGACCTAGTCTGATGAACCTTCTCCTAGGATCAAAATCTTAGTCTGATGAATTTTTCTCCTAAGATAGAGACCTAGTCTGATGAACCTTCTCCTAGGATCAAAATCTTAGTCTGATGAATCTTTCTCCTAAGATACCAAAAAAGGAGACCTAGTCTGATGAACCTTCTCCTATGATCAAAATCTTAGTCTGATGAATTTTTCTCCTAAGATAGAGACCTAGTATGATGAACCTTCTCCTAGGATCAAAATCTTAGTCTGATGAATCTTTCTTCTAAGATACCAAAAAAAAAAGACCTAGTCCGATGAACCTTCTCCTAGGATCAAAATCTTAGTATGATGAATTTTTCTCCTAAGATAGAGACCTAGTCTGATGAACCTTCTCCTAGGATCAAAATCTTAGTCTGATGAATCTTTCTCCTAAGATACCAAAAAAAGAGACCTAGTCTGATGAACCTTCTCCTAGGATCAAAATCTTAGTCTGATGAATTTTTCTCCTAAGATAGAGACCTAGTCTGATGAACCTTCTCCTAGGATCAAAATCTTAGTCTGATGAATCTTTCTCCTAAGATACCAAAAAAAAAGACCTAGTCTGATGAACCTTCTCCTAGGATCAAAATCTTAGTCTGATGAATTTTTCTCCTAAGATAGAGACCTAGTCTGATGAACCTTCTCCTAGGATCAAAATCTTAGTCTGATGAATCTTTCTCCTAAGATACCAAAAAAAAGACCTAGTCTGATGAACCTTCTCCTAAAAATCTTAGTCTGATGAATTTTTCTCCTAAGATAGAGACCTAGTCTGATGAACCTTCTCCTAGGATCAAAATCTTAGTCTGATGAATATTTCTCCTAAGATACAAAAAAAAAACCTAGTCTGACGAGAGGCATTTTTAGTTTTCTTACGATTATCAATGTTTAATTTTCCTAAAGCCAGGCACCCACCTGTATAATGAGAGGAATATTTTCATGTTTTTACCATTAGGCACCCACCTGTATAACAAGGGAATACATTCCACATTTTACCAATAGGAGACACACTTCCTAAGTTTAGTTTTACCCTTAGGAGATGCACTTCCTAGTTTGATTCATTTTAAGTTCGACCATAGGAGACACACTCCCTAGTTTAGTTCATTCTGATTCAACCATAGAATACGCATTTCCTAGCAAGAGTTTTAGTTTTACTCGTAGGAGATGCACATCCTAGTCTAGTCTTTAGTTTACTCTCATCATTGCATCAGTAGTATCAGTGAGTAATAATTTTGCTAACGACTCACAAATTTTCCCAGTGCAAACTGGGTTAGGAAATTTCATTTGTTTTGTTTGTCAGGGACCCGCCTGTAGAACGGAGGTTGTTATATGTTCAAGACGAAGAGGTCGGGAGCCTGCCTGTAGAGCGGAGGTTGTTGTATGTCGAAGATTGAAGAAGTCGGGAGTCCGCCTGTAGAACAGAGGAAAATCTTTCAAGGTCAAGCAATAACCCATTGGAAGGCAGAAGGCTACAACAAAAATCCCCAGCATTCAATCCAAGTTGTAAATAGCAGAAGCTCGCCTCAAGAATGCGAGTCAACAGTCTGATATGATCCACAGAAGCTAGTCACAAAAACAAGAAAAAAAAAAGAATCCAAAGTACGGAAGTGGAGAACATATGTGGTCTGCTCAAGAACTAGCACCTACAACTAGCAAGTATCAAGGTTCAAATCCAAAGTCTGTATGAAGCACCATTCAAGACTCAAGATCAAGTTTCAGAGGACTTATAGATAAGAATCCTTGTAACTAGTGGCTGATAGGCTTAGTTAGTCTTTTTCAGTTTTCATTTTTGATGTAATGACAGGACCGCGGACCGGAACCTCAACGGAACGGCACCTCGATCGGCTCTTCACCTCGGTACACTCTACCATCTCTCTCATTTCCAAACTACACGTGGCCTGATTCCTGTATAACCAAGGATATGTAGGCAGCTCAGATACCAAGGCTCGGTCACATCCCCTTCCTTTCCTTAGTATAGTCCCTCCAAATAATGGTCGGGTCAAAAACATGTTTAGTCGTTCTTTGTCGGAAAACTCTTCGTGTTTCCAATCAAAGAGGGGCAGCTGTAGACGTGTGATTTTTGACCCTCCCCGAGAATTTCCACATTTTTAGCGTAAATATTTAATTTAGGTCTAATATAGCTATTTTGACTATTTTACTTTATTTCGTCGCAAAAGAAAAGTTACAAAAATATATATATAAATTTTAGTTTATGTATTTCTCAGAAACTTGAAAAAATACAAAAATTGTACTTTATTTTGGTACTTTATATAATTTCAAAAATTACAAAAAAATATAGTTCTATTAATGTTTTGTAGTCATTTTAATTTTGAAAAAAATACAAAAATATTACTTTATATTTTATCTTTATATAAAACACGAAAATTACAAAAATAGTTTTATTAATGTTTGTAGCTATTTTAATCTTGAAAAAATATTAAAAAAATAGTTTTGTTTTAAATGTTAGTCTTATTTTGGTAGTTATTTTACTTACATATGATTAATTGAACAACGTCGTGTTCTTATTCTCGGGTCCGGGCAAAAGAATAATATTTGAGTTTAAACTACCCGTTTTTAGGCCTAATTTTCGGGCCTAGCCCATAATAATCTGAGTCCACCACACATGGGGGACACGCGTGGGGAACACGGACGGAACCCCACACACGGGGAACCCCACCACGCATGGGGGACACAAGTCTTGAACCCCACCATGCATGGGGGTCCATTTTCTTTGCAAAAGGGCTACAAAATACACAGACAATGGGGGATTTTTTGGAAGGGGACAGACTTTGGAAAATTTGAGCACTGTTCATCTTCTTCCTTCTTTGAAGGAACGAAGACCCTAAAAACCCCTACCCAAAACCACCGGCTTCACCATCCTCACGTCCAACGACCATCCAAACTACCAGCCCACGACCACTTCTTCTCCCTCGTCGTAACCAAAAACCAGTCCGGCGATCCTCCATTAAATCCGACGACCACTGCTATTTCGCCATCGTCTTCTTCACCATCGGAACCAGCGAGACCCCTACTCCCTCACGTCCAAAATGCCACCACCAAACAGGCCCGTCAAAAAACCTACCCCCCCCCCCCAGCCAGCGAGCTCCAGCTCCACCAAAACAACCATCACAATTGCTTCACCATCTTCAGTCCAACGCGCAGCTTTTGCTGCGTTGCTGCCATTGTTGCTTCGTCTTTCACAAGCAGCAGCTGCTGCGTTTCTTCGTCGTCCAGCCTCATCGTCCCATCTCGTCCAGCTCCTGCTCATCGTCACTGCCCGTCGACCCCACATCCAAACGCCATAATCATCATCACCTTCTTCGTCGTTCAGCCCCGTCGACTCTACTGTTGCTTCGTCGTTCGGGCAGCAGTTGTTGCTGCGTTGCCGAGCAGCTGTCGCTACATTTCTTCTCCTTCGTCGCCAACACTACTCCTTCAGTCCGAAGAACCATAGCCTGCTTCTTCCTCATATCCAAACGACCCTCCATAGCCTGCTTCTTCCTCATATCCAAACGACCCTCCATAGCCTGCTTCTTCCTCTAACCAATCAGTCTAGTTATCGATGTTTCTTCACTGTCGTCGTGCAGTCTGTTGAGGTCGTCTTTGGTTCGTCGAGGTCCGGTACGTCGAGGTTGTTGTCCGAGGTTTCGTCGCAGTTCCAACGCATCAGACGTTAATCACAAGTAGGTCACCTCGGCCCATGTCCTTCATATTTGTTGTTGGTAATATGTACATGTGATGTTGGAAATACAATCCTAGTTCATGCGGATAGTACGCGAATTGAGAAAGACATATATACATGATGTTTGTGAATTGTTAGTTTTGTTAATTAACTCCGTATGGTATTGAAATTTGGCCGTGAACGTCTTTTCCTTTGTTTCGTTACTTTAAGTAGTTATTTGGCATTTTGTTTCTTCATGTTTAGATTGTTGTTATCCAAATATTTGTCATAATAGGGGTTTGTACACATTCTGAAAGGTGTTAATTATTTTAGTTCATCTTAATAGTTGTTTATACATGTAGTAGTAATGTTAAAATTATAGTAGTAATTTTAATTCCACGGAAAAATACTCGTTTCATCAAATAAGTTCAATCTACAACCCATGACCTCGCAAAGTAGCAATAATGTAGTTATTTTAGCCTTATCCTTTTTAAAAAAATAAGAATGAGACGAACGTCGCCAAATAAAAATACAATTTGCGGGGCCCTCAATAATTGGTCATAATAAATACTTAGATTCCGGGACGGGCCGTTTCGCAAATTTCACGGCCCTACCCAAAATAATGATACGCTAGTCGCTTTAGGCGCGTATTTAATAATGTTATCTCCTTAAACTCGGGTGCACATTTATGAGACCCAAATCCAAATCTCAACGGAATCGAAATGTGTCTCTAATCGCGGGTACATTGATTGTGGCATGGTCTGAGATGCATTTCCATGACGTTGCAAATTCTTTTTTTTTAATAATGAATGAGATGAGCCTCAACAAACAAACAATGCACAAGCTGTGGGGCCCTCTAAATGTATATATTAAAATACTTAGAATTCGAGGACAGGCCGTTTAGCGAATTTTACGGCCTTCCCCAAAATAACAAGACGCTAGTTGCTTTAGGCGCGCCTTTAATAATTTATTTTCCTTAACTCGGGTGCACATTTATGTGACCCAAATCCAAATCTCAACCGAGTCGAGATATGCCAAACAACTACGGGTGCATTGATGTAACGTGGTTCGAGATATGTTTCCACGACGTTGCAATTCTCGTAAAATAATAACAATAAGTAAGAAAGCGGTAAAAAGATAAAATTTTGCACATAAGTTCATATTTGTATAAAATCAGATAATCAAGCCGAATATAACAGTTGAGCGACCGTGCTAGAACCACGGAACTCGGGAATGCCTAACACCTTCTCCCGGGTTAACAGAATTCCTTATCCGGATTTCTGGTTTGCGGACTGTAATATGGAGTCATTCTTTTCCTTGATTTGGGATAAAAATTGGTGACTTGGGACACCCTAAATCTCCCAAGTGGCGACTCTGAAATAAATAAATAAATCCTGTTTCGATTGTCCTTTAATTGGAAAAAACTCCCTTGTACCCTCTCGGGTGCGGAAAAAGGAGGTGTGACACAACTAATTGATGCTACTGCAGGACATGAATTATTAATTTTTTTAGATGTATATTCAGGATACAATCAGATCAAAATGGATCCGATAGATGAAGAAAAAACTTCCTTCATAACTCACAGGGGGACTTACTATAATAAAGTAATGTCTTTTGGTCTCAAAAATGCTGGTGCAACATATCAAAGACTAGTGACTAAAATGTTTCAAGAACATTTGGGGAAAACTATGGAAGTCTATATAGACGACATGCTCGTCAAAACTCAACATTCAAGGGATCATATATCACACTTGTCTGATGCATTTCAGATTTTGCGAAAATTTAATATGAAATAAAATCCTGAGAAGTGTGCATTCGATGTTGCATCAGGTAAGTTTTTAGGTTTTCTTGTCTCTAACTGTGGTATTGAAGTGAATCTCACACAGATTAAGGCCATTGAAGAAATCCCTGACATACTTACAAGTAAAAAAGAAGTGCAGAGGTTGACAGGAAGAATTGCAGCCTTGGGAAGATTCATTTCTAAATCATCAGAAAAGTTCTTTAAATTCTTTTCAGCTCTTAAAAAGCAAGATCATTTCGAATGGAATAAGGAATGTCAACAGTCACTCAAAAATTTGAAGACATACTTATCAAATCCGCCACTGCTCGCAAAACCAAAGGTTGGGGAAAGACTGCTCATCCACCTTAATGTCTCAGAAGTAGCGGTAAGTGTTGTTTTAGTCCGTGAGGACCAAGGTATACAATCTCCGATCTATTATGTCAGCAAATCTTTATTAGATGCGGAGACGCGGTATCATCAATTAGAAAAGCTTGCACTTGCATTAATCATGACATCTAGAAAATTAAGGCCTTATTTTCAATGTCATCCTATTGTTGTAGTAACTGCTTATCCATTACGCAATATATTACACAAGCATCAGTTGTCAGGTAGGTTAGCCAAGTGGGCTATAGAATTAAGTGAATATGATATCACATACCAACCTAGGACTGCTATAAAATCTCAAGTGTTAGCTGATTTTAGCCAAGGGATGTAATTAGAAGCAGAAAAAGAATTGCAGGTGCTCAACGGAGCTAACCCAGGAATTTGGACCTTATTTGTTGATGGTTCATCTAACATAAAAGGTGCAGGCTTAGGGATCGTTTTGGTACCACCTACAGGTGAAACCATTCGACAAGCCATTAACTGTCATTCTATAACTAACAATGAGGTAGAGTGTGAGGCAGTGATTGTAGGTTTAGAATTGGCACGAGAACTTGGCATTAATCAGATTGTAATTAAGAGCGATTCGCAGCTCGTGGTTAACCAAATGCTGGGGACTTATACCGCCAGGGAAGCACGAATGCAATAGTATTTAGAGAATATACGGGATCTAATCAGGCAATTCCAAACCTGGAAGGTTACGCAAATACCAAGAGATGAAAATATTGAGGCAGATGCCTGAGCTAATCTCGCATCTGCAGCAGACGTGGCAAGCAATAAAAATGCTTATGTAATACATTTGTTTCATTCAGTGCTTGATCTAGATAAAAATGAGGTAAATTTTAATAACTTAACCTGGGATTGGAGGAACAAGATTGTTGCCTTTTTGCAGTATGGTATCGTTCCTGAAGACAAGAGGAAAGCTCACGCGCTTAAAAAAAAAGCTGCTCGATATTGCTTAAAGCAAGACAATCTTTATCAGAAAATGTTCGGTGGTCCCTTAGCAAGATGCCTCGAACCTTCTCAAACAGAATACGTAATGAGAGAAATACACGAGGGGCATTGTGGGAATCACGCAGGAGGAAGATCACTGGTAATAACCCTAATCAGGACAGGTTATTATTGGCCCAAAATGGAAGAAGAAGCGGAAAGGTTCGTGGCTAAATGTGATAAATGCCAAATGTACGGTAATAATATGCATAGACCTACAGAGTTGCTACATCCGATCATTGCACCGTAGCCATTTATAAAATAGGGGATGGATATCGTGGGTCCACTACCACAAGCAAAAGGACAGGTAAAATTTCTGCTCGTACTCACTGACTATTTTACTAAATGGGTGGAAGCAGGAACATTCAAATAGGTGCGTGAAAAAGAAGTTAAAGATTTCATTTGGCGGAATATCATATGCCGATTCGGTGTACCAAAGGAAATCGTATGCGACAATGGCCCTCAATTTATAAGCACGCAAATCACAGAGTTCTTTCAAAGTTGGCAGATCAAAAGAATTACATCCACACCTTATCATCCGATGGGTAATGGGCAAGCTGAGTCAACAAACAAAATCATTATCAACAATTTAAAGAAACGTTTAGAGGAGTCCAAAGGTAATTGGACAGAAGTGTTACCTAGTGTTTTATGGGCATACCGCACAACAACAAAAACAAATACAGGAGAAACACCATTTTTCATTGGTTTACGGAGCTGAAGCTTTAATTCCAGTTGAGATAGGAGAGCCAAGTACAAGATTTACACAAGTGTCAGAAGAGTCTAATAACGAAGAAATGCGCATAAATCTTGATCTACTTGAAGTAAAAAAGGAAGTTGCACTGATAAGAATGGCAGCACAAAAACAGGTCATAGAACGATACTACAACCGAAAAGCACGCCTAAGATTCTTCAAAATTGGGGACTTCACGCTCAAAAAGGTTTTTCAATCTATGAAGGCAGCTAATGCAGGGAAATTAAGTCCAACATGGGAAGGACCCTATAGGATTCATGATACTGTAGGTAAAGGAGCATACGAGCTGGAAATAATGGATGGCAAGATACTACCTTCACATTGGAATGTCGTTCACCTGAAGAGATATTATTTCTAAGGAATACCCATGGTTAGGTATCCGTATTTTGAAATTTAATTTTTGAATTGTTAAATTTTACTAACGATTTTAGAAGATAGGCAAAAAGCTAGCCCGTACTAAATGATGAGTCACGGCCTGCAAGGCACGTGGAATAAATTAAACTACCCGGTCTAGGGTTACAATTATTCTGATAGAAATTCAAACGGGCTAAGCAGTCTTCATCTATAATCGCACCTCCGAGTCCCATATGTTTTTTCTTTTCAGGGAAAGGACCAAATGAGAGGAATAATCAAGTGCTCGAGGCTTCATACTTCAACACTCAAACACAGGCATGTGTATAAAGAAGGCAAAGAAGATTGGGAAATAATCAAAGATCAAGCCTGAAAAGTTCACTCAATGAATGAGTCAAGTACAGAGCAAAGTCACGAGCTAAGCCTAAAGAAAGATCTTACCATAGCTAGGGTAAAGGCAATGTACTGAAACGGGTTATAATTAAAAACCTCGTGTTTATTTTTCGTTTTTAAATCTGTTATAAGAAAAATAGTTACGAGAAAGTTATAGATGTAATTCAAATAAATGTAAAGTGTTATTCAAAACTAGACAAAGTTCAAATAACAAAATGTCAAAGTTATTTCAAGAAACATGTGTATTCCTATTTCTTTTATCGTATATTAACATCGTTATGAAGTTGAGACGTCTTCTTCATTAAGTGTCGAATATAAAAGGGCCCTCTTTTATAAAATTCATGATTAATTTAAGTATTTATGAAGTTAGCAGAAGCATTTTTTGAAGAGTAAAAATGCAAGTTATTCAGTAAGTCCTTAGAAATAAAGGCAAGAATAAACAAAACAGAAGTTTAAATAGTAACGAAAAACTTCTTGATATTAAAAAGCTTAGACTAAGTATGAACTTAGTCATAAATTAAAAATTGTTTATATATATTGCCCCAAAGGTCTGGGGACTTAAGTTTCCAAAACAAACCCTCAAATGAGACCAAGGGTTTTAACCACAATTTTCCAAAAAGAAAAAAAAGAGCCACAAAGGAATTCAAACAACTTAAACTTGTCAGAAGAAGGAACTGAAGCAGGTACATCAATAGCAACATGTTCAACTTGGCTTGAAGGAGTGGGGATACCCGTATCATCTTCAACATTTGCGGAAGCTTCGGCCACGAGAGAAGGAAAATCTTGGTTCTGCTGAGTTTTCTCAATAGTTTCATTGATCTTAGCTAACTAAGATTCCAAGTTAAAATTCTCATGGCTAGCTTCAACAAGGGTATCACGACGAGATTCAAAAACGCCCAACTCACTTGAATGGCAGACGTATCTTCAAGGATATCATAATCTCTTTCCCAGTCAGTGATTTCGTTCTTTAGCTTTTCATTTTCAGCCAAGGCAGATTCATAGGAAGCATGAAGAGAGGCGTGAGAATTTTCTAAGGAACAAACCTTATCAGAAGAAACCCGGAGGTCTTCTTGGGCTTGAGTCAAATTCTGCATCAGTTCATCAACATAGGCTTCTTTTGCATCCAAGAGAGCCTTCAACTCTCTAATATCTTCACTTGCCTTGGAAACCTGCTCGAAAAAAGAAGTATCAAGACGAGCCTTTTCCTTGTCTGCTTGACTGGAGGAAGCCTTTTCAATTGCCAATTCCGAAGTCAAAGCCCGCACCTGCTGCTCCAAGGTACTTTTACTTTCTTCTAAGTACTCCACATCGACCTGAAGACTTTTATACTATTCCTTCCAATTGTATGCCTCCAACTGGTAATCACGCACTAACTGCTCTGAGAGGGTAACCCTTTTCATCATCTTCGTGCCGATGAGATTGGCCTAAAAACGGGGAAATAGAAGGAAATGAGAATCTCAAAGATAGAAAAATGACAAAGTAAAAGTTAGAAAAAAGAAATACCTTTAAAGAAGCATGCACAATGTCATTCATCAAGGTCAAAGAACTATGGCTCTCTAGCTTGGCTCTCTCAACAGGACCAATTAAAGGCTTTAGCCATACATCTGCTTGACCCAATTTCCTTAAAAGGTTGCCCTCAGCGGGGACTTCAATAATCACTTGCCTCATAGCACCACTCCTACTTGAGGAGCCAACCTCAGCACGGTGAGTAGGTGGAGGAGGGATTGTCGAAGGAGGAACAGTAGAAGTAGTAAAAATAACCTGGGGAGGAACGGAAGCAGCCATAATCAGCAAAGTAGGAGTCACAGGCACGGGAGGAGAAAAAGAAGCCAAGGGAGCTTCATCAGAAACGGGACCTAAACTTTCACTAACAAAACCCACAGTCAAAAAGCTACTCAACAGAATCATGAGCAGCAGCGGGAGCATCATCAACATCATCAGGGATCACTATCGGGGCTTCAACATATTCGATAAGAGGAATAGAACGGCGGGGGATGCTTCTGCTTCATCATTGGAAATAATGCGTCTACGAGCCCGTGGCCTTGTTACCAAGGAACCCCTGTCTTCCTCTTCTTCGGAATCTTGGTTATCAATGGCTTTTCTTTTCGATGAAGAGTCCAGAATTATTTCTTAAGCCCTTTCCAAAGAGATATGAGAAGCCGCAACCGCCTCAGCAGTAACTCATCGAATAGCAAATCCTGATAGAAAGAAGGATTGAGATAAGTTCAGGAAAAAACAATGTGTAAAATAAAATAAATGCTCTTACCATGAGTTTTTACTTTCCAACCAAAACGTTGGGAAAGGGTCTTCCAAGATCTACACATTGGTGCAATACTCAACAACTTTCCTACCCAATCACGGAAATTGGGAACATCTTCCACAACTCCCATGGTTGCTAGAAAAGAAAAGTAAAATTAGAAAAATCAACAAATTGAAGAAAAAGGTACTAGAAAGTTAGAAGACTCACGTGCAAAATTCCACTTCTCAAGGAAGGGAACGTTCTCATCACCCACTAAACCAACAGTGGGGACAGCAACAAACCTGGCATACCAGCCACGATTTTTGTCATCTTCAGGGCTAACTAAAACTCTTTTGATCCTGGCTACTGTGTAAAAACACCATTGCGAAAGAGCCTAGGGGAATAAAGATAAATTAGATGTGGGAAATTAAAAGGCACACCGGCTATGTTGGTCAAATACCTCAAACAGGCAACAACCCTCCATATTATTGGGTCAATTTGACCTAAGAAAACATTAAAGAAACGACAGAACTCGAGAATAACAGGATCAATTGTAGGTTTGAATCCTAATGTGAAAGGGTACATATATACAAAGAAAAATCCGGTTAAGTAAGAGGTAATTCTTTGATTCGAATTGGGAATAATGATAGGAAAGTCATGACTCCAATGGCAGTCTCTACGAACTAAAGAAATCAAACCTTCAGTGATTTGAGTGGGATAGATATCAGCACGATCTAAAGAAGATACTTGATTTCTAAGAGATTCTCTGTCATTATAGAAAGATAGTTCCTGCGGAACTATCTCCTCTACTAGAGGTTCACGAAGAGGATCATAAGATTCCTTACCTCTAGAAGAAGATCTGTGTGAAAGAGAACCTCTAGTTCTAGAAGAAGGGCCAGAACTAGGCGAAGGAAGAGAAGAACCACGCAAGGATGAAGATCCTAAATTACGAAGCCTACCTCCTCTTCTGCTCCTACTGGGGGCATTAGGGAAGTTATCAACTATGGGGACCCTTCTAGGGTTAGGGTTAGGGTTTTATGAAGACATGATAGTACGAGGAAGAAACAAACAAAGATTCAAGAACTGAATATTTTGAGAACTTTATGTGATAAAGATAAAGAAGAAAACTATATTTATACTGCGAAGCAACCGTCAAAGGAAAATGTGCAATGATGGAAAAGTCATAATGAGAACTGACGCTTCGTGATTAGTGAAACCATGAAAAAGCCCTAAAAAGCGCCGCAAAGTTGCAGAACTAATAAAAGGGTGCCACGCGTGAAAAGCATTAAATGGAAGTGACAAATGAAGCGTTGAGTCTGCTATAGCATTAATGATGATAAAAATTTCCGTTTTAATAATTCCACTTCCTAAATATTCAATTGATGAATAAATGGCAAGTGGGGGGACTATCTGTATTGGGAAAAATTGAGTTTACATATTAAAGTGATTGGAAGATGACGTGTCATGACACGTAGACTGATTAAAGAGTTATGATTGGCAAAGAGGCACGAGTTGCAACAGATACGAGCAGAGGCATAAGAGGAGGCACAAGCGGATACTCAAAAGATTCAACGCCCATACCTATTTAAGTCCAAGAATCAAGGAGAATGAATCTCACAGAACAAGAGAGTACAAATATTGTATTTAATGAGCATTAAATACTAAAAACGTTAGAGAATCTGTATTAAAATACAATGATTATGTAACATAGATTTTAATGTCTTTAATTGTCTATAATGGCCTTATTATGACAAAGGCAAAACACATATTTCCAAGATAGCTATAAAAGAGAAAGAATGGGTCAATTGTAAAGAGACGAAAGACTATCTGAATACATTGATTTATTTTATCTTCTTCTCATTATCTTATTGCTAGCCAAATTACTTTTTCTTATACATTTTTTTGATTATTAGTAACCTGAGTTTTTCTAAATTAAAGCTTTGACCGAAATTTCACTTTTTGGTTAAACATTAATGTGTAGAATTTCTTTGTTTACAGAAATAATTCGAATGCATGAAAAATATTAAAAGTGAAATGTTTCACGTGACATATCCAATTTGGAAGTGTAAGACACATTTTTCTGTTTATTGCAATAGTGCAATTGGATCTTTAACAGACTGAAATTCTAAGTTTTCTGAATAATTTGTACTATTTATGATATAATGCTGATATCTAACTTATAATGTATATAGTATGTAAATGTTGGCTCGTTTTAGTCAGTTAGATTAATTAGTCGATTGATTTTTTATTAGCAAGCTCTTTTTTATTTGTTAAATAGAAGATTATATGCGAATTAATCAATTACCATATCCAAAAATCCCGTTTCGTGTTTTTTTATTTTATTTTAAGAAAAACAATTATTACACATGAAAGGAGATTATAAGGTGAGAAATCAAACTTCTATCGTCAAAATAAAAAATCAAATCGTCAAAATAAAAAATCAAATAACCAACCATTCAAGATTAATGAACTTCATTCTCTTGGACATTGTTCGAAAAGATGCCATAAATTCATTGCTTCGTAAAATGTGCATACTTGATAGATCGAAGAGGAAGGTGAAAAGTTTAAGTTGAGCATATCATAACCAACTTGTAGATTAATATGGGCTTTTTAAAAATTTTAGAGCGTCAGAAACTATTTACGTTCGATAGTCGAAAAAATATATAAAACAGAATATGTGTATATATATTTTCGATTATTATTTTTAGAGCAATTATACAGTGTCATTTTCCTAAATACTAGTATTTGCTTGCAATTATGAATACAACCATGACGCTTTTGAAGGCAAACTTATATTTGCATCTATACCCGCTTTTTGTGTCACATTTTAACTTGTGCCCGCTTTGCAAAACAAATTACAAGCGTACCCGCTTTTTCACATAACTTCAGCATACGGGGCTGAAGTAGCAAAAGCAATCACGCAAAACTTCAGCATTCTAGTTGTCAGGCCTGAAGTTCAGCTCTAGAGCTGAGGTTTTTGTTTGTAAGCTTCAGCTCTAGAGCTGAGGTTTTTGTTTGTAAGCTTCAGCTCTAGAGCTGAAGTTTTTGTTTGTAACTGGAAAACTTCAGCTCTAGAGCTGAAGTTTTTGTATTGTAAATGGGAAACTTCAGCTCTCTGAGGCAATCACTACTGTTTTTGGTGTTTCGCGGTTGATCAACTAGAAAGAAAAGAGAACTAAATAACTTCAGCTCTAGAGCTGAAGTTTTTGTTTTGTAACTGTCGAACTTCAGCTCTAGAGCTGAAGTTATTTAGTTCTCTTTTCTTTCTAGTGCTTGTGTGTTCCAGTTCTTTTCTTTCTTCTTCAGCTTCTACTATTTTGTCTTTCGTTTTGTAATTTTAAACTTCAGTTATTTCTTGCTTACTAAATTATTAATACTCTTGAATTTAAATTTTATTTTAAACAAGTTCCCTTCTAAACCTACCTAATAAAGATAAAGAACTATCAATATACAAGCGTATTCAGCATAAATTCTTATTATGAGTAGAATAACAACTTCAAAGGTATTATATTACAGAATACAGGTGTACATTTAAAGCAAACATAAATTGTTTCAATGTGTGCTAAGCACCAAAAGTAAATACGTATTACATAAAAGGTAAAAGTTAGAAGGAGGAGGAGAAAGGGGAATGAGGAGGAGAAAAGAGACTGAAGTTATTTAAAATGTGGGTACAAGTTAAAAGTTTTAAAAAAAATGAGTATAGGTTAAATGGGGGCGACCAAATAAGGCGCACCGTGCAATTTTTACCTCTTACATTCAAGATCTTTAGTTTGGGCCTTAGGCCCATAACACAGCTCTTTTAGACCACACTATTTCCAGCATTAATCCAAATTGAAGGGGCAAGAACAAAGAAGTCAAATAACGTGGACTAATTGAACGGGTAATTAGAAAATAGTCTATGTTTGTAAAGTAATTGAAAAAATAGCCACTATTTAATGCGAAGATAAAATCTGAACTAGTTGAAACACACAAAAAATCCAGCATAATATGCTGGATTATGGAACTCTTGCTTATGAAACTCCAGCATATTATGTTAGAATTCCAACATATTATGCTGAAATTTCATATATAAAAAATTCGAGCTCCAACATATTATGCTAATTTTTTTTGAATTTTAACTAAAGATATTTTTATTTTTATTTTATATTTGTATGAAAAATAGCCAAATTTTAATTTTTTTTAAAACTATGGTTAATTTTTAAATAGCAGGCCTAAATCAAGCTAATCCAGATTTTCTTATAACAAAGAAACAATATGATGGAAGAAAATATAGGCCCAAAAGAATCAAAGACAACAATTGCACAGATTACCATTCTCGGGAATGCTATTTAGAGATTAGTCAATATTTAGTTTGTTCTTACATTTTAAACTAAAAACCTTAATTTCAGGACAATACAAAAAATTAAACTGAAAAACTAAATTCAGGATGCACTAACCAATTCTTAAATAGCAGCCCTTTAGAATGGCTATCTGGTGTCATTTCTACAATATCCTCCGTGTTCTCAGATCTTTTATTGCCCACGTCATGCGGTATATGTTCTAGGATATTTCAATAAAATAAAAAAAATAAAAAATTGAATCCTTAGTATATTCGTGAATGGAAGTATTGTAAGAAAAAAGAGTAGTTAATATTGACTAAGAACAAGAAAGAAAGAAGAACAACTTATCAAAATACTGTGTCGTGGCAAGCCACTGCCTTGAAAGCGATTTCGGCCCGACTGGGTGCAAATCGTTAAGACCGGTCGCTCCCCAAGGTTCTACAGTACCTCCAAACACGTGCATTCATGGCTGGAAGTTTAGAATTTGCACAAAACAGTTGCCCAGAAAGAAAAGAAGATGAAGGTATTTTATGTGTTGGATAATTCACAAAGAAGACTAGGAAGAAAGTAATGATTAGCTAGATGAATTCTTGGTCAAGAATTGAGTGATTATGATGGCTAATGATCATCCTATTTATAGCATGAAAATGAGTTTAGTTTCATGACAAGTGTCTTGCTTACTTGTCAATTTTCTTTCATGCATTTGACAACACATGACTTACTTGTCAATTTTCTTTCATGCAAGATGACAACACATGCCATGCAAAATGATACTTGGCTTAGCAAGGCCATTTGTCAAACAAATTTTTAAATCAATACCACATGTAAAAACTCTTGCCATGTACCAATTATCTAAGAGTATTTGGCCACAAAGCTTTATGTAAGAAGCCACTTGAAAATAGATAGGATAATTGTAAAATAAAGACCCATGGCTATTGGATGTAAATGAATTTTCAAAAAAAATCTTTGAATTTGCATTATAAATAATACCAACATTCCCCCACTAATACAAAGACAAAAATGGAACAATTCTGGGCAAAAGAAGGAACATGTACTTAAGCGTCAATATCTTTCGATTTGAATTGACACGTAGTGAAATGAGGCAACAACTAACATTTACAAAGTAAAGTACTCTTGAACTAAATGGACATTGGTTGAGACCCTCATAACACGTACTATATCCTTAATTTTATGCAAACTCTGCGATACTAACAAAGTGTTTTTATGGTCATGCACATACCTTGGGTCTCTTGAGTGCTCTAGAAAGACATCTCAAGTCTTTCATAAAAGGCGACCGCACCTTTACACTCACGTAGGTGATTCAATCAACTCTATCTACACATAGACTACCTTAAGGCTATGAAATCATTAAGAGCAAAATAAGTTCAACCTTATAAAGCACTACCACACGCCATAGGGATAGGAAATGTAGTGCATATTGAGGTCTCATATGGCTTCGTTTGACCACAAACGGGTATCCACCATACTTCCTCAATCCATGGGCTTTAGCCCCATCCTCCTCGACGTTTCAAGGATAACTCTCCTTGCCAAACCCTTGGTTAAAAAATCCACCAAATTTCTTTCGGATCTTACATATTTCAAGGAAATAACACCATGTTTCAACAACTGTTTTACCGTACCATGCCTAATGCGGATATGTCTTCTTTTTTCTATTGTACACACTATTTTTAGCAATTCCAATTACTGCCTATGAGTCACAATGTAGAGAAACTGGTGAAGCTTGTCTTCCCCACAAAGGCACGTCTGCCAATAAGTTTCTCAACCACTTGACTTCTTGCCCTGTCAACTCAAGAGCAATGAATTCAACTCTATAGTAGATCGTGCTATACAAGTCTGTTTTGAAAACTTCCATGAAATAGCACCTGCACCTAAAGTAAACACGTAGCCACTGTTGGAGCTAACTTCATCATTGTTAGTAACTCAGTTTGCATCACAAACTCCTTCTAAAATAGCAGTAAATTTATTAAAATGCAAACACCAATCCATAGTACCTCTCAAATATCTTAGCAAATGATGAAGAGCATTCTAGTGTTCACTACTAGGGTTGTGAGTATATATACTCAATCTACTAACAGCATAAGCAATATCAGGTCGTGTATAATTCATGAGAAACATTACTGATCACGCCCAACTCTAGTCCTAAAAAGGATAAGCGGTCGCTGCAAATATAATCCGATCTAAAAGTCCGGAGTCGAATCCCACAGAGAACTAAGACTTAGATATATCTGTTTAATATCACTAAAAAGACAAGTTTAAACTTATAAAGATTGAGATTTATATTTCTAACTAATTAACTAGCAAATACTAGAAAGCGGTAAAATTATCAACTAACGAGACAAAGGGTTGGAGAATAAATTAAGGAGGTTTAGAGTTATGATTTTCCCAATTGTCGGAATCCTTCTAGCTATGTTCCCTATAATTTTGCCAATGTATTCTCTACTGATCGTGAGCACTTTAGGTGCTGTAATTCTCTCTCGAGCAACTACAATAATTTACTAGACATATTCTCTCGAACTACGCTAGTTGGCTTTATCTAACCGCTCATTATGACCACGTCAAGGCTTTGTTATTTCTAAACCTGACTTTAAACCCACTGTATTGATTTCCCACATACGTTAGGAGTGACGCTGTTCAACAACTACCTAAATATGTATTCTCTCTCGAGCACTACACACTTAATAGGCACAAGCAATTGATGGCCATTCAATCAACAACAATAAACACGTAGTTGAACAAGTAGAGAAATCCAACGTCTCAATTATATAAAAACATAACAAGAATTTATCCTACAAAAGGTTCTATCAAAATCCTAGATAACAAATTAACTATTCATAATAGTATGCAAAACTACAATACTAAAAGTCATAACCAACAATGAAAAATAGGAAGAGGAAGGAAAAACTCGTAGAAGAATTCTCCGCCTTGCTCCTATTGTGTCTCTGCCTCCTTAGGTCGAATCTGTGTCAAATATTGGTCTCCCCCCCCCTCAAAATACCATTTTTCATGTATATAAACCAAATAGGGTTGGGACCAAACAATTATACCTTCTACTACGTGAAAAAGGACAAGTTTCCAGGCCTGGACGTCCGCGGCCGCAGCCCGGGCGCGGTACTTTCCTTGTGTACTGCCTCAGCCCGCCTCAGGTCTGTGGTTGCAGGTTTGACTGCATTTTTCATCCTGTTCCATTTGGAATTTAAAAAACTTAAAACATGAAAGTTGTAGCCCTTTGAGTTAGCTTTCCAACCATATATTGTGGAGCCCAAATGGAGTTCTGAGCAAAATGTTATGTGCATTTTACTAGATAGTGCACAATATGCCTACTCGATTCTTCGTTTTGTTGCTCTATCATCCTTGATCCCCAAATGCGATCCCGGCTTAATTCCTTGGGATTTTACTCAGACTTCAAAGCTCCAAATCACTTGAAATTCATTCCATAACATCTACATAGCTCGAAATTGCTCCTACAATGCATAAAACACACAATTAGTGCAAGATACTAGCGATTAAAGCTCAAACTCAATTAAAGTGCAGTAAATTAGAGTGCAATAAACGACTAAAATACGCAATTATAGCCGATCATCAACACCCCACACTTAAACCATTGCTCGTCCTCGAGCAATCAAACTACATTTTTTTATAGACACGGCCTTTTTAAACAATTCTCCTAACTCATCACACCAAGAATATTTAAAATAGACTAAGCACAAGAGCATAATATCTTCACCTCAAGATTTGACTCACAAGTACCACGCATTATTCACAATTCACCTACTTACTCTAACATAGAGGTCACTGACATTACCTTTCCTTCATGAATCAAGTGCCCTCACACAACAAAAGAGAGTAGTTCCACACAATAAAATTTAAGAACACTTAGGAACTCAAGATAGAAAGAATTCACTCACTCTCAGAAATAACATTCATATGCCACAAAAGATGCACCATAAGCTTGCCCGTAGTGTACTACTCCACTAATCGAGCTCATTCAATCTAGGATCAATTAGGACTTTATTTGGTTGTAATGTAGGCTACGGGACAGGTATGATACATTTAGATATAATAGTGACTACACCTCCCTAAGCCCTTTAATACATTTACTTTAACATTCAAACCTCATACTTATGTCAAACCAAAAATTCACCTTCACATCAATGTATATTATCTCATTCTTCTTTAAGCATACTTACATCAAGAGCCACCACTTATCAAGGAATTATTTTTTCGCAACAATCCAATTATTTTTTGTTTTTTTTTTCAATTCAAGTGGCTCTTACTTTTTTAAAACAATGCACCTTTCTCCTTATTTAATTAGTTCCACTCAAAAGCCAAACCAACCACCCCACACTTTAACCTTTACAAAGTTCATAAACAATTCAAGTGCTCATGAGAGGTTACGATGGTTCAAATAGATGGTTAATTCAAACAAATGGGTAAGACTTGTAATGGGGTTGCCAAAGAAACAGGATTACAAGCTCAAAGGGGTTAACTACGATACATAATAATTAGGCGGGTAAAATATACATATCTGGCTCAACAAAGAAATGCCTATATCACTTCTTACACCGAATAAAACTACTATTTCGCTTTGCAAACACACGGGGCAAGTTCTAGGCATCAAATGTAATGCACAAAATAACACTCAAACCTCACACACACATGACACATAACTCACTCAGGATTGGATTTATCAAGACACTCTAGTCAAAGCAGTTAAGCAAATTTAAAATCATACAATTTAAGGTACTTATAGAAGAGTCAAAAACTGAGCCTAAGCGTCACAACCAAAGTACTCACTATTCTCAAGGCATAACAAAGTCAAGAGATATTGCTTCAATTCAAAACACAATACAATGACTCCTATTTCTAAAAAAAAAACTAACTATACCCGGTTCAAATAAAGCCCTTGGAAAAGAACCGCGTCACAGAAAAAACCAAGGGGGAATTGCTACACTACCTAACAAAAGAAAATCTTTTTATTTTATTTTTAGACTTAAATACTTCAAGAAAATTGTCTAATAGATCCATCGTCGGGAAAAGTCCAATCTTTTCTATTTTTTTAAAAAAATTATTCAAGTAAACTAACACAACTAAAATAGCATAGAAAGTCACCCAGATAATCTCCTCACCCCACACTTAAAATTGCGCATTGTCCCCAATACACACCATAAATAATAAAAGGGTAAAAGAGACTCCCTGGTAGGCCAAAGACCGAAGCACTAACAGCTCATGGGGTACTCAGACTTCTCCCAAGCTTGGTCATTCGTGCGGGTACCTCGCACTTAGTTCCAACCATTTGGTTTGCTGTTGCATCCTTCCAATACCTTTGCTTTCCATGCTCCTAGAAAATAAAAAACTGACACTACAGAAATAATACAATTAAAAATAATAATAAAAGAAAGCAATAAAGTTGGGTTGCCTCCCAACAAGCGCTTGATTTAACGTCGCGGCACGACGCGAATCACTTTTTGCCTCCACCTCGAGCTTATGAATTGAATCCCCAATTTGGCATCAAGTTTTCGGCTATGCTCCAGGGGTGGAGGAGCAAATCTAATTGGCCCAAGCAACCATTGTACTATTCTACACTTCTTAGCTTTTAGATGATGTATGTAATCCCGCCTTTCTAGCAAGAAAAATTCCAGAATGTAGGCATCTTGTTCCTCATTCCTTGACTTCTCACTCTGCTCGGATGACTCTATTTCCATATCGTCATTCAAGCATAATGTAGAAAAAATGTTTGGAGTGAGGACCAATGCGCTCACACACATGAACTTCAGGACTTTCAGCATCCTCAACATCAATGATACTAGAGTCAACAAAATTTGTATCCTCAATGTCCTTGGCTGACTCTAGTCTCACTTCTTCAACATTGACATCCTCAAATTGTAGTTGGCTAGGTTGTTGATGTTCTACTCTGACCTCCCCAATTAACACCTCAAATTCATGCTCTTATTGGCTAATATCATCAATATTGGCTTGTTGACCATTAACAACTCCAACCACTTGACTCAATTGAGCCTCCAACTTGCGAATAGTTGCCTCTTGCCTTTCTATTTGCAATTGCTTTTCATTATTTTGTTTCATAAGGCACTTTAACATATCCTTGATCTCTTTCAGGTCTGCATCCCCAGGTTCTTTGTTCTTGTTAACTTCACAAGAAAAGGTAGAACCATCATAGTAAGGGGTTGAGGGAAGATAAGAAATATAAGCACAACCATAAAAGTGACCATTTTTACCACCACACACATCACACACATTCCACAAATAAGATTGAGTTGGTGCACATAACTCGCTCTCAAGAATGTTTTGAAAATTTTGCCACGGGTGGTTTTCTTCACAATATGTATGGAGATCAATAGTAGAATTATCTACACCTAAATTACCATAATCCCAAGATGTCATGTTTCTCAAATCAATAGATAAAAAAAAAATACAAAAAACAAAACATAACAAAACAAAATAAAAGTTCAAACTTGCAACCTAGCAATATATACAACTACAACTACACCATTAGTTCCCCGGCAATGACGCCAAAATTTGATCACACCTAACTCTAGTCCTAAAAAGGATAAGCGATTGCTGCAAATATAATCCAGTCTAAAAGTCCGGAGTCGAATCCCACAGAAAATTAAGACTTAACTATATCTGTTTAATTATCACTAAAAAGACAAGTTTGAACAATTTTCTAAATTATAAAGATTGAGATTTATATTTCTAACTAATTAACTAGCAAATACTAGAAAACGGTAAAATTACCAACTAACGCGACAAAGGGTTAAGGAGGTCTAGAGTTATGATTATCCCAATTGTCAGAATCCTTCTAGCTATGTTCCCTACAATTTTGCCAATGTATTCTCTACTGATCGTGAGCACTTTAGGTGCTGTAATTCTCTCTCGAGAAACTATAATAATTTACTAGACATATTCTCTCGAACTACGATAGTTGGCTTTATCTAACCACTCATTATGACCACGTCAAGGCTTTGTTATTTCTAAACCTGCCTTTAAACCCACTGTATTGATTTCTCACATACTTTAGGAGTGACGTTGTTCAATAACTACCTAAATATGTACTCTCTCTCGAGCACTACACACTAAATAGGCACAGTCTATTGATGGCCATTTAGTCAACAACAACAAACACATAGTTGAACAAGTAGAGAAATCCAACGACTCAATTATATAAAAATATAACAAGAATTTATCCTACAAAGGGTTCTATCAAAACCCTAGATAACAAATTAGCTATTCATAATAGTATGTAAAACTACAATACTAAAAGTCATAACCAACAATGAAAAAATAGGAAGAGGAAGGAAAAAATCGTAGAAGAATTCTCCACCTTGCTCCTATTGTGTCTCTGCCGCCTTAGGTCGAATCTGTGTCAAAAATTGGTCTCCCCTCCTCAAAATACCATTTTTCCATGTATATATACCAAGTAGGGTCGGGCCCAAACTATTATACCTTCTCCTACGCGAAAAAGAAGAAGTTTCCAGGCTTGGACGTCCGCAGCCGCGGCCCGGGCGCAGTACTTTCCTAGTGTACTGCCTCAGCCCGCCTCAGGTCCGCAGTTGCAGTTTCGACCGCGTTTTTCATCCTGTTCCATTTGGAATTTGAAAAATGTAAAAGATAAAAGTTGTAGCCCTTTGAGTTAGCTTTCCAACCATATATTGTGGAGCCCAAATGGAGTTCTGAGCAAAATGTTATGTGCATTTTACTAGACAGTGCACAATATGCCTACTCGATTCTTCGTTTTGTTGCTCTATCATCCGTTGATCCCCGAATACGATTCTGACTTAATTTCTTGGGCTTTTACTCAGACTTCAAAGCTCCAAATCACTTGAATTCATTCCATAACATCTACATAGCTCGGAATTACTCCTACAATGCATAAAACACACAATTAGTGCAAGACACTAGCGATTAAAGCTCAAACTCAATTAAAGTACAGAAAATTATAGTGTAATAAACGGCTAAAATACGCAATTATAACCTATCATTAATTACACTACCAATTATCTTAGCATACTCAGTTTGAGAAATACTAGATTCCTTATAACCTATCGCAATTATAACCTATCATTAATTACACTACCTATCATTATAACCTATGAGAAATACTAGTTTGATAAAATACGCAATTATAACCTATCATTAATTACACTACTAATTATCTTAGCATACTCAGTTTGAGAAATACTATATTCTTTATTCTTTTTCAAGTGTATGCTAGGCTCATAAGGAGTTCTCACAGGTGCTACATCAAAACAATTAAACCTTTTCAACATTTTCTCAATATAATGGGACTGAGACAACGAACAACCATTTGAAGTTCTTTTGATTTTAACCCCTAAAATCACATCTGTTTCTCCAAGATCTTTCATTTCAAATTTAGAAGACAAAAAATTCTTAGTCTCATTAACGACATTCATATTAGGGCCAAAGATTAACATGTCATCCGCACACAAACATATAATAACACAATCTGATCCTATCATCTTGGAATAAACAAAAGTATCAGATGCATTAACAACAAAATCATTAACCACTAATGTGCTATTAAACTTTTCGTACCATTGCTTAGGTGATTGCTTTAGACCATACAAAGACTTTCTCAATTTGCATACTTTATTCTCCTGTCCTTGGATCACAAATCCCTCAGGTTGAGACATATAGATCTCTTCATTTAAATTACCATTTAGGAAAGCCGTTTTAACATCCATTTGATGTATCACTAAATTATGAATAGCGGCCAAAGCAACAAGAGTTCTAATAGTCGCTATATTGGTCATAGGAGAATAAGTGTCAAAGTAATCACTGTCTTTCTTTTGGTTAAAACCCCTAATCACAGGTCTAGCCTTATATTTCTCAATTGTACCATCAGGCTCAATTTCTTCTTAAATATCCACTTGCTACTTATGGGTTTACAACCTTTAGGCAAATCAGTTAAGTCCCAAGTGTTATTAGAAATTATAGAGTCAATTCACTTTTAATGGCCTCTTTCCAAAAACTAGCATCTATTGACCTTATTGCTTCACTGTATGTCTTAGGGTCTTCTTCTATTAAATAGATTGACACTAATTCATTATTCAAAATATCAAGATCAATATTTTCAGTCAAGAAAGTAATAATAAAGTCAGGACCAAAGTTAGCTTCAGTTCTACGCCTCTTACTTCTTCTAAGTTTATTTTCATGCTCATTAGCAGTAACACTAGAAGAAGGCACAATATGAGAATTAACAGACATAGATGTAGAAGCATTATTAGGCACATCACTAGGCACATTATTTTTCAATGGAAAAACATGCTCAAAAAATTCTGCATCTCTAGATTCATAAATAGAACTATCATTCAAAGACATAAATCTATATGCAGCACTATTTTGAGCATAACCAATGAAAATAGCATTACAAGTCTTGGGTCCAATAGTTACTTGTTTAAAATCAGGTAAACCAACCTTAGCCAAACACCCCCACACTTTCAGAATTTTCAAGTTAGGGGAAAACCCTTTCCATAACTCATACAGGGTTTTATCTAACTTTTTATGAGGGACTTTATTAAGAACATAACATGTTGATAAAATAGCTCCCCCCATATTATCAGATAAACCTGAACTCAAAAGCATAGAATTCATCATTTCCTTAAGGGTTCTATTTTTTCGTTCGGCTACACCATTTTGTTGGGGAGTATAGGGAGCACTAACCTCATGTATGATACCATTTTCTTACAAAAGACTTCTAGAGTATTAGTACTATAGTCACCACCCCTGTCAGACCTAAGCCTCTTGATTTTCTATCTAATTGATTCTCTACTTCTGCCTTGTATTTTAAAAATATGCTTTCGGCCTCATCTTTTGACTTAAGAAGATATACCTTAGTGTATCTAGAAAAATCATCTACAAAGGTAATGTAGTATTTCTTTCCACCCTTACTAACAATATTCTTAAAATCTGCCAAGTCTGAATGTACTAGTTCAAGCAATTCTGTTTTTCTACTAGTTACATTCTTAAAAGGCTTTTTGGTATGTTTTTCTTCTATACAAACATGACGCTTAGAAAAATTATCAACATTAACTGCAGGAATTAATTCCATTTTTCTAAGTCTTTTAATAGAAGCAATAGTAACATGCCCTAGTCTACCATGCCACAAATCAATAGACTCAGCAATATAAGCAGAATTGAAAGTACTAACATTATTAGTAATCTCTTGAGCGATGTTCAATACAAATAAACCCCCATTAAGGTAACCCTTCCCAACAAAGTCTCCCCCACAAGAAATAATAACTTTATCAGATTCAAAAACAAGTTTAAGACCTACTTTGTTGAGAAGCGCACCAGAGACTAAGTTTCTACGAAGGGAGGGTACATACAGAACATTGTTCAAGGCTAAGATTTTTTCAGAAGTTAACTTAAGGAGAATTTTTCCTTTACCTATAACTCCAGATGTAGTGGAGTTACCCATGTAGATACACTCGCTATCAGCAGATTCCTCAAAGTCGTGAAACAGCTCCTTGTTGGCGCAAAGGTGTGTTGAAGCGCCCGTGTCCACTATCCAGTCGGTTTTGTTAGCCACCATGTTCGCCTCAACAACCATAGCAGCAGTGACATCACCACCCTCAGTAAGGTTAGCTTGGACTGGAGCTTTTCCTCCATTCTTTGAGCTTTGTCCTTGTCTCTGGTTGCACTGGAAAGCCTTGTGATCAATTTTGCCGCAGACATAGCAAGGTCCTTTCGACTTTTGAATATGGCCCTCCGGCTTATTAAAGTAATTCTGCTTCTTCACATGTCCTTTCTTCTGGCTTTTCTTTTGTTTTCCTTTAAACCTATCTTTCACAAAAGTACGAGAAGATTCCACAAGGTTAGCTTTAGAAGAATTAAGAAAGAGAGATTTCATCTTATCCTTAAGCCGTTCAGACTCCTCATCTTTGAGATGGTTTGCTTCCTCAGTACTCATGTGACTGATCAGTTCTTGAAGAGTTAAATTTTTCTTCTTGTGTTTCAGTTGATTCCTGTAATCACTCCAGGAAGGTGGAAACTTTTCAAGCAGAACATTGGCCTGAAGAATCTCACACATCTCCATGCCCTCGTTTAAAACATCAGCAGTCAAGTTCTCATACTTGTGAACCTGTTCCATGATTGGCTTATCATCAACCATCTGAAACTTGATCCACTTTCCAACGACATACTTCTTTTTTCCTGCATCATCAACACCATATTTCTTCTCCAAACTGTCCCATATGACTTTAGCAAATTTATAATTTATAAACAAATCAAAGAGAGGGTTAGTCATATGGTTAGGCAGATGCCCTCTCACTGTTTTATTATCCTTTTCAAATTTCTTCTTAGCATCATCATCAGCAACAACAATATTAGCAGCATTAGAACTGTTAGCAACAATATCAGCAGGAGGATCGTTAAACAAAACATAATCAACTTCTAATTGTTCAAAAAAATTAAAAGTTTCTAGGACCAACGCTTATAATATTTCTATCTAAAGGCTCAAGCTTTGAGAGATCAAGAAGTGTTTTGTTCAAAGTGGTAGCCATTAGCCAATAATATATGTAAAATCGCTTTCAAAATGTAAGAAAAGGGAGTAGTTAATATTGACTAAGAACAAGAAGGAAAGAAGAACAACTTATTAAAATACTATGTTGTGGCAAGCCACTACCTTGAAAGCAATTTCGGCCCGACTGGGTGCAAATCGTTAAGACCGGTCGCTCCCCAAGGTTCTACAACACCTCCAAACACCTGCACTCGTGGCTGGAAGTTTAGAATTTGCACAAAACAGCTGCCCGAAAAGAAGAGAAGATGGAGGTATTTTATGTGTCAGATAATTCACAAAGAAGACTAGGAAGAAAGTAATGATTAGCTAGAAGAATTCTTGGTCAAGAATTGAGTGAATATGATGGCTAATGATCATCCTATTTATAGCATGAAAATGAGTTTAGTTTCATGACAAGTGTCTTGCTTACTAGTCAATTTTCTTTCATGCATTTGGCAACACATGACTTACTTGTCAATTTTCTTTCGTGCAAGATGACAACACATGTCATGCAAAATGACACTTGGCTTAGCAAGGCCATTTGTCAAACAATTTTTTAAATCAATACCACATATAAAACCTCTTGCCATGTACCAATTATCTAAGAGTATTTGGCCACAATACTTTATGTAAGCAGCCACTTGAAAATAGATATGGCAATTGTAAAATAAATACCCATGGCTATTGGATGAAATAAATTTTCAAAAAGAAATCGTTGAATTTGCATTATAAATAATACCAACAAGTATAACTTATCGATTTGTGGAACTTCTTAATCATAAGATAATCAATTATAAAGTTAAATTAGTTTATCAATTTAATAGTTGATTACTCATTTTATTCGCAATAGCTAATATTAGAAGTGTATTAAATTCAGCCGTGAACTACTAAATCACATTTAAATTTTGAATCTGCCATACAATATTTAAAGAGGACATAAAATATTTTCTTCTACTTATTATTAGAAAAAAAAGCATATATACTAACCACTAATACAGTGTGCCATGGCGATAGATTTCAAAAACAGTGTGCTTTGCTGATAGAATATACGTACATAATTATATATATGTATATAGTTTAAAGTTTTTATAACTATGCTGATGTAAAATTATAATATATTTTCCTTTCTATTCGGATAATCTGGTAGAAGAATTAGTGAAAAAGAAAAAAGAAAAGAAAAAGAAGAAAGAGCATGAAAAAGTAATGTCATGAACCACCGATTAACAGCTGCTTAGCTGACGATCTCTAATCATTTCGTTGCGAACACCGACTTCGGCATTGGGCGCTGTGAGTTTCTTTGTAACCCTAACGCACTGTTGCTGATTATTCTTTAATCATTTCCCTTTTGATTCATTCTTTTTCTATTTTTCAATTTATTCGACGGATCTTTATAGTGCTTATACTGGTATGCATACTTGTGGAACTCTATAGTAATTTGGATAATCATTATTTACAACATAGTGAAATTTGTTTACGTATCATATTTCAATTTTTTTTAGAATTATCTGTTCATTGTTGTGCTATGTTATTCTGGCTCATAGTATCACTCACTTCTTGTAGCTTAGTGTTTTTTTAACAGCGGTAGACTTTAGTGGTGGTTAAATTTAAAAAAGAAAACACTTATCCACCCATATTATCCATTAAAAAATTGGTTGGATAACGAACTTTTTAAAAACGGGTCAAATATGGATAAGAACCATCTTATCAACTTAGAAAATGGATAACTAATGGGTTTAACTTTTACATTTGTAAAGCCTCAAGTTTGGGGCTCCAGTTGGAATACTAGATATTCTCCCAAAATGATCATATTCAAGAAACCATGGATAATATGGATATTCATATTATCCGTCGGTTAACCCACTTTTATCCGTATTAAATATGGGTCGGATTGGATAATTTATCCGTTCTTGCATTACCCCTTTTCGACATGTTCCATATCCGACCCGACCTGCCCGTTTGCCACCCTTAGCAGTGGTGGCCGGGCTAACTTGCGCACATCTTGACTATTCTATCGGGTAGCTGTTACCTCTAACCAGCACAGATACCCACCAAGGTAAAGGCAAATCACCTAGTGTATTTTTGCATCCGCTAGGATTTGAACCGAGAACTTCTTGTAGCATATTGTACGCTGGATAAAAGGGTATTGATGCATAATATTCTCAGCAACAGAAAAGGGATTGTGATACTGTAGTGATAAATAATATTCTGAGAAACAGAAAAGGGTAATGAGTAATATTCTATTTTTTTAATGACGGTGATGTCCGGGCCAGCTTGTGCCCACCTCAACTATTCCACCGAGTATCTCGTATCTCCCACCAGCAAATAATACATAATTTTCTTAACGACAGCGGTCTCAACCACCCCACTTTACTGTTATTTTTTTTTGGAGGTTTAATTTGGAGGTTTGGTAGTTTTTAACTTTGAAGCAGTTGCTACCTTTCTTAGATGTTAAATATTAGGAACATGGGAATCAAGATATGAATTAAAAAATAAATGGGATTCAAGATATGAATCAAAAAGTATCCCCTCAAAGGTATTACATTCAGTACCTCACTAAACACTCCCTCGGTTCTGTTTAATATGAAACTCTTTCCTTTTGGGAGACATCCCAAAATGCTTGAAGCAATGCCATTTCTATGCAGCATTCACCATTTTAAAGACTTCAAATTCCTTGAACTATTCAAATTTTAAGCTCTTTCTCAATCATAGTTGTTTTCAACCAATACTTCAATAGTTTCTTCCAGTATCATCTATATATTTATACAAGTCTATTAACATTTTAAACTCCGAGCCCAATCAAACTTCTTCATATAAAATGGGGCAGGTACAGTATATTTCTGTTTACCACCATGTTTGGTGTATCTATTAAATTCTTAATAGAAAACTCTCGAACAGCGTTCTCTACAGTGCCCGAAGGAGTTGAACATGTTATGTGTTTAAGGATCGAACTTAACCCTTTTTTCCAGTGTATGTGCTTATCAAGTCTGTGTATTTACTGTATTATGTATGGACTAAGTTATTTGATAAGCGGTAAAATATTTTGTATTAATTCTGCATGTAAATATGTTTACTGTATGCTTCCATATGCAGGTCAATATGGGAATATATTTAAGCAGTCCGAAAACTGAAAAAGTGTCCGAGGATGGTGAGAATGACAGACTAAGATATGGCTTGTCATCAATGCAGGGATGGCGTTCAACCATGGAAGATGCTGTAAGTGCATTCATGTGTGCATTTTCACAGTCTTTTGTAATCCTTAAATTTCCATCACTGTTTGTTGCAAAATGGACCTTCTATGCCTTTGAAAAAATTAAATTGTCATCATTTTTCAGCCGTCATGTTTTACCATTGTTGTGTACCTGATATGATAGCGAGTTTCAAGTAGCTTTGGCTTTAAGTATTAGTCAGTTTCCTAATATCTTGCTTAGGTATTGTAGTGAACAAGATTGCTAAAATGAGATGTTATATAGCATGCAGTTTATCCACATTTGGACACTTCCACTTCCTTCTTTGGTGTATATGATGGCCATGGAGGTAAGGGACCTACTCCTCTGCTATAGGACTTAACTGTCTTTTGCTAGCAATGCTGGTCTTATTTTCTGCATGCATATTAGTGGCGCTTCATAATACTACCTATGTTTTAACTCTCATCCTGTCTCTATTGGACAACATATGAGCTTTTGACTAATATGTTATTTCTTCACCAAAGTCTTGTATTCTTGAAGATAATGTTCAGTTCTCTTTACTTTGCTGAAACTTTGAGATATGGTCATGTTTTAATTACAGATATGCCGCAGTTGAGGAAATTGTATCTTTTGACTACATGTGTCATTTATTGTTGCTTTACATCTATGTTCTTTTCTAGTTTTCCCTGCATTGAAGCAGGAAGTCACTTTAATGTTTTATTAAATATGTTTCCTTGTTGTCTTGTAAACATTAGGTTGATTAGTATAGGGCACAATTCATTACAGAAGTCTCAGGTTTTCAATGTCATCCAACTAGATTCTTTCCAAAAACTGGGAAAACAATATGACCTTGTATATAAGGGTATTTCAAAGAAAGGAACAGAATAAGAAAATTCAAACTTAAGTATCTGCTGGTCCTTCACTTTCTCCTCAGAAGTTGGATGTCGTCTTTCCATGGTTCTTTGATATCCATGAGGGGGTTATTGCCGATTTTTGAACTGTTCATCAGTTGCCGTGTAGTTATATAATGTTCCATTTTCAGTTGCTTAATTCTGATTACTTTCTTTGATCTGCTTTCCCATTAAGCTTTATACATCATGAACGTCTTGCAGACAACAATCTTTTAGCTTGTTCATTCTTTCTTCCTCTGAACGGTACCCAGCTGCAACGAAGTTATAAAAAACAAATTTGGATATGGATGATAATGCTCTGTCTTGTATCTTCATGCTATTCCAAGTGAAGCAGCATTTTACATGAATTCTCTTCTTATCATCAACTTGTCCTTGATTAAAGTGTTGTTTCCTGCAAAGCTGACTTTCTTAGGTGCAATTAACTTCTTACTCCTGCTTCCATAGCAACTTGTCCTCGGGCTGTTTTCGGTTGTTTTGTCTGCCTTCACCGCCATTTCCTGCAGTGGCCCTGTTCTTATTACTAACTTCTGATAACTTTATTCACCCAAATATAATCCGCTAGAGTTTGTGTCAAAATCAGCAAATGCTCTCCTCTTGATGGAGAAATTTCTCACAAAAGTGAGTGGGTATCCGTTTCTCCCTTTCAGAGAAGAACTGATCATCATGTTTTCTATTGAACTTGGTAGTTCATGTTCCTGGTCCTAAGTAGTACGAAAATCATCTTCCATGACCCATTTTCCCTCATTTCTTATCTGGCTTTGGAATATTCTCGACATAGCACTTCTTTCGATGCCCAGACCTTAAAAGCCATTTTTCTAATATACCTGGCTGAAAACTCTTAGTTTCCTCTTATTGTCTCCCTTACTTTTTTTTATTTTTAAAATTCCACTCTGCTAAATATGCACCACCTCCCTTGTTTCAGATAGCTATAGAGTACTTCTGAAGTATTTCCATACAACTTACTAAATGTAGTTTTGTTGTTTTCTTCTTGATCACTTTGGGAATTTGACTTTGAAATCTAAATGACATATTGTTTGTATACCGATTGAGTGTCAACTTCGATGATTGTGAAACGTATGTCTTCTTAAGTGAAATGTGCTAAGATCCTCTCCAATTGCAATATTGTTGGTAATCTAACTCTGAAAGAAGTCTTAAGAGGAATGGGACTCAATTTGACATGTCTCCTTGCTCTTTCCATTTTCTTTTTGGTTGTTTCAGTATGTCCCAATGCTCTGTATCCATCACAGGAAAGCTGTGTCAACTGCAAATAGGAGTAGTTTGAAGTCACTTTCGCTCTGTCTTTCTGCAGCTAGAGAATTTTTTTGCAGCGAGTCTTTCTAATTAGCCCTTTATAGGCCGCCATGTCTTCTACAGTCCTCTGCAAATTATCATTTTCTTGAAGAGGGTCCTTTCCAGGTTATCCTCAATATTTCCTGTTTCTCTCCCTGATCAGAGCCTTCAGGCATCTAGTTGAGGAATAGCTCATTTGTTATTGATGTAAACAGCTATTTAATTTAGAGTCTAAGAGATCAGGAAGTCCTTCGTCTCTTCACTCTATGCAATCAATGCTTTCTTCCTTCAAACAATACTGCTGGATTTCAAGCTGTTTTTCACCTCCTCTAATTGCAACCATGCGAAGGGAATGGATACAGTTCCAGTCCGTTGTTTACTTTATTAAGTAGCTCTCTGTAGTAACATTTTGCTTAGACGCCATATTAACACTTAATAAGGCTCTTCAATTTTGTAGGCGATGAAGTTTCTAAATTTTGTGCCAAGTTTCTTCACCGAGAGGTTCTTAATCATGAAGCATTCTCAGTTGGGGATGTAGGCACTTCTATGCAGCATGCTTTTCTCAGGTCGCCTCATGCCTAGTCTTTCACATTTAATTTAACTTTTCATCTTGTGCCGCAATGTAATCCTTGACCTAGTGTATGCAAGGCAGCAGGAAGGTGTCATTCTCGTGTCATTTTCATGTTCTCATCAGCCTGGGGTGCTGAGCCAGGACAGGCAATTACATATTCAAGTATCCCTAAGCTTGCTGATTTAACAAAGTATGATGCATGTTGGAATGGGCTTATATTTTTGTACTGCTATGAGATTTCTTTCAATTGATTCTGAGATTAAATTGGCTTCTTGACCAAAATTGGGCACTTTTATTGCTAATAGGTTTTTAGCATTAGTGTCCCTTCGGGTCCTCCAGATATTACATGTTAACTAGCTGCCCCTCTTGAGTTTTTCTACTATAATTTGTTAGTATGAGTGTGTTAATGTGGTAAAATATTAATGGCTTTTTCTGAAAAAGGGGTTTCCACGTTATTAGTAGCTTCTTTTACATTGTTATGAGCTTCTTGTCTCTATGTTTATGAGTCTGACCTTATGCATGTTCTCCATGCAGAATGGACGAGATGATGCGTGGACAAACAGGTCAGAGAGAATTAGCCTCTTTGGCGGAAAAGGACCAAGCTAAGGAGATAATAGAGGGTTTGATATCGCCTCGCAAGAGTGGTGAATTCAAGGGGCAAATGGATTGTGCGTCTTCAGATAAGGTATCAGTCCCAGCCTTTATTTGTTGTGTCGATCTATAGCTGCAAGGTGCACTACATTTGTTTGTGGCTGCAAACACATTCTTTGTGCTATTAATGAATTTTAGGGTCCTACTCATCGGAAACAATTTGAAGAGTCTGACTTTAACATTTTGGAAAAAAAAAGTTTCATCTTTTGAGTATTTGAATTTGTAATTTCCTGCATTCTTACTCCAGGTTGTCATGTCATACCATGTCTAAATTAGTCATCGTGTTCTTTTATGAATCTTATTGTACTGGAAGCAACAAAGAATTGTTGAAATGTTCCGCTTGATTTCCTTTAAAATTGGGGGGTTTAAGTAGTTTGTACACATGTTCTAAATAGGAAATGACACATAATTAAAGGAATTGAATCTCCTAAGTGATTCCATAATTGTTCATTATATTTCCTAGTTTGTGTCTTTAAGAACATAATATGTACTCTGCTACATATTGTATTCTGCTAGCTTGTTTCAAATTTGTTTGATCCTGAAGACTTGAAGTGATTATATTAAGATATTTGCCAACTAGTCATCTGAATTAACAAAAGCTCATAGTAATACGTCTTTTGCCTGATACTCTTCTCTCTCTCTCTCTCTCTCTCTCTTGTGAAGCATGAGATTCAAATGAACATGTACTGTGGCTTAATAGTCATTAGCTAGTTTCATGGTTCTTTACCTTCAAATTTCAAATCCCACACATGGTCAAGGCCATGGCTCGACATTCTGCTTCCTCGATTTCGATCCCACATCACATCGTGCTTGTTACTCTTTCAAGATAGTAGATTGTCTCCCATTAAGATGCAGTATGCTGGGATAGATCCTCTACTGAAAGGAGATCCTGCACAGTATGTATCAGAATATTGAAAAAATCTGTGTTTGTCCCCTGTTCTCATATGATAGTCCTTGTATAATAGATCCATTGATATATCTTACCTTTAAAGGAATAGATCGATTGATATACCTGATGCGGAGCAGTTAAATGACTTTCATAAGCACCTGGTGAAACTGGTTAACCACACTAACAACTAATAAGAAGTCTCGTCTTGTAATTGTAGAGAGCTCAATTCACCAACAATTCTCTGATAGACTGATGCATCTTGAGCTTTTGGACACTCCATCTGTCCAATACACAACAAGGACGTACTTCAACATTATATTGTATATTTGATGCTAACATTAGATTCTACCACCTCGATGCCCAGAAAGTATTTCAATTTCTCCAAGTCCATAATCTGGAAGTAACTGGTGAGATGCTGTTTAAGTTAAATAATACTTTCACGATCATCACCTGTTATGACAGTGTCATCAATATAAACCACAAAGAAAATGCATCTGCTATGAGAAGAAAGTCAGTAAATTATGAAAGATCGACTTCATTTTGAAGCAATGCCAACTGTTGGACAATAGAGCTAAAACAATTAAATCATGCGTTTGGAGATTGCTTGAGGCTGTATAAGGATTAGCTTAGCTTACACTAATTCAGACTCCTCCTAAGCAGCCAATGCTTGCGGTAAAGCATTCTTGCTGTGCAACTAAAGAAAGGGCTAGTGGGGTACCTTCTGCAAAATAATCACACAAATACAAATTTAACCACCGAAATAAAAAGTATGACTCTAATCAAGGTCATACACTTATGTGTATCCTTTGCCAACAAGTTGAGTTTTAAGAGCATCAGCTTTCGTATCTTGGTTCATTTTGGTTCATCTTGACTGTAAACCATTCCAGGACATCCTTCTGTTGTTTTATCCAGTGACAAAGGAGCAATCTCTTGATATCATTATCATGTGAAGTAGCCGTCTCTTTAATCATAGCGTGATGCTAACTGAGATAAACCATTGCTTTTACTACAGTCTTAGGTATTGGGAGAGTGAATAAATTTATGACAAATGCATGATATGAATGTGACAAACAGTGATAACTCAAAAATATTAAATAGGATAAAGATTATAAGTGGATCGAGTACCTGCTTGAAGGACAATGAGAACAGCAGCCTCGTCTGTTAAGGGCTCAACTTGATGTGTAAACCTGCTGAGCCGTTGGTTCAGTTAATAGAGCTGTATCATGAGAAGGAACATTAATCGAGTCAGTAATTGGAGGATTTGCTTGAGATTGTCATGGAGTAGACCAAAGAAAAGGGTAAGGCTCTTGTATTTGTGTTGAGTGGGACGCATGATGTTTGGTTAAGTGAGTTTGATGAAAATTATGGAGCATTCTTGTATAAAGTATCGTTGAAATAAAGTATCTGTTAATAGTGTAATCACAACTATTATAGCCTTTTTACGGACTAGGTATGCAAGTTGAAAAGAAAGATTTTCTGAAGTTGAAGCTGAAAAAAGTTTGTGGAAGTTCATATTGTGTTAAGACATGAACTTCGCTTGGAAAAATGTTTGTGAAAATTAAGTTGTGAGTGGAAGTTGAAGTAATAAAATTCTCATTTAAGCATTTAAGGGTGTGGCGTAATGGTCAATGAAGTGGGTGAGAAAAATGAAGTCTCAGGTTCAATTCCAGCGGAGGCAAAAAACACTAGGTGATTTCTTCCCATCTATCCAAGCCTTGGTGAATAGAGTTACCTGGTACATGTCGCTGGTGGGAGGTGACAACTATCTCGTGGAATTAGTCGAGGTGCGCGCTAGCTGACCGGAACACCACGGTTATCAGAAAAAAGGTTGCCATTTGAAATACACTTTCAAACCATTATTTCAACTTAAAATAATATTGCACTTGATATTCAAATTCTTAAATGAAATTTTGTGGCTAAATGTCAACATGCAAGTTGCAGAAACTGCTATAATTATATGCAAGTGGGAAGTCATGGCCAAAGGGGCCTTAAGAAATCACATGATAAACTTGGGTTGAAATTTTTTCCCAGAGATTAGATGGTACAACAAAATACTGCAACCAAATGCTGAATGATGCTTTGGCAGTGAGGGAATGGTGAAACAGAGTTTTCTTCTATCGAATTCTGACCACTATTTGCCTGAACAATGTTTTTTTCTTTGTAGCAGAGAAGAAAGAAGGATTTTTGAGAATATTCTCACTTCCTTGGCCCTGGTGTCATGAAAAAAAGAGGAAGGGAAAAAGAGAATTGTGAGACTGTTCCCACTAACTATTGGGGTTTAAAATTTTTTACACATGTTCTAAAGTAGGAAATGCTATATAATTACTGGAGTTGAACCTCCAATATGATTCCCTAATTAATTCTAGTTGATATATATAATATTCCCTGTGTTCCTAATTGATTTTAGTTGATACTTAGCTAATCTATTTCTTTAATTACAGAATATTCTTAACATGATAAATGTTGGCTTTTTTATCCTCTTTGAGAATCACCTATCACCAGGAAAAAAACCTGTATGATAAAGATGTCAAAGTTGAACGTTGTTTAATCTTTTGCTTAATCTAGTATCATGGCGAGTTAAACACCCGTCAAATGTTGAAGTATCTTTATCTTTGTAGAAGCAAGAATTGAAGGTTATTCTACTCTTGCCATTTCTGACTTCTGTTGAAGATTGTACCGAATCATGTCGGCCTATATTTAGGATTGAATTACTCTAGGTTAAAAGGAAATTTATTTCCAATAATTTAAATGATTGTCCTTGTTCCAAACCCCAACCAGGGGCAAATAAAGTGACATATTTGCAATAAAATGGGAGGAAAACCATGGTCTCAGGTTTAAATCACAATGGAGGCAAGAAATATTAGGTGATTTCTTCGTATCTGCCTAAGCTTTGGTAGGTGGGGTTACCTGGTACCTATGTTGGTGGGAGGTAGCACGGAAAACCGATGGAATAGCTGAGGTTCGGTCAAGTTGGCCCCGACAAGACCATCATAAGAATAAAATAAAAAATAAAGAAAAGAAGAATAGAAAACATGAAGAATGAATAAGAAACAAAAGAACCTTAAAGAGTATCGTCGGGTATACTATTTAATATCAGTTATTTTTGTTTTCCTTAAAGGTGTAAGATATATTTATCCAAAGAAAAATGACATAAGAAGCATTAAGAGGTGTCAGAAAGTACTGTATAACTCTTTGTCTTGCAGTGGTTTGACTAATCCGGTAGACTGCTTGGTGTTATTAATACTTATATTCTCAAAATTTATTTTCCAACTAATTTAATCAGTATACTGGAGTTTAATCCTTTTGACCTTTTGCCTTTTTTCCAATGTAGGGGGCTAACTCTGATTACCATGGGCCAACTGCAGGAAGCACAGCATGTGTAGCAATCATTCAAAATACTCAACTTCTTGTGGCAAATGCTGGCGATTCTCGCTGTGTCTTATCTCGGAAGGGTCAGGTAGCATTTACTTTTGTATCAGTTATATATTCTGGTTCAGGATTGTAAAATGATTTGCATTCTGGACAAATTGTTAAAGCAGCTTGTTTGGAGTTAACATCGCTGTACATGATGCTTGTCTTTCTTCTAAGGAGGCATATTTGTATTAAGCACAAAACATGTTATGCAGGCATATGATATGTCTAGGGACCATAAGCCTGACCTTGAAGCTGAAAAGCAAAGGATTAGTAATGCTGGTGGATACGTCCGGTGTGGACGGGTTAATGGAAGTTTAAACATGGCAAGAGCAATTGGTATTAAAAATATTGCATTTTCTTAAAGATACTATAAAAAAGTATAGCTCCTTTTTCCCCTTGTGTTATGGCAAGTCTGATCACTTCAGTAATTTCAGGCGACATGGAACTCAAACAGAACAAATCATTGCCTGCTGAAAAACAAATAGTGACTGCTAATCCTGATATCCGCTCTGTAAGTAAACAATGGCTTATGATTCCTTTCGAATCCGTAGAACAATGAAAGTTATTGGAGGAAGATTTTCTACAGTATATTTACGTGTACAGCTAGGTGAAGGTGGAGCATTATTGCTTTTCTTTAATTATTAACTGATCAAAATGGAGAGTTCTTGTCTGTGTTCCTTTCTAGCCGAAGACGATTTTGCATTTAACATTTCTTTTCCTAAATTTTCCCTCAAGTTAGGTTGAGCTCTGCAATGATGATGATTTCCTTGTTCTAGCTTGTGATGGCATATGGTAAGTATATCGTATCATTTTGGTTCTATCTTCCCAGTTACTGTATTTGCACCAAAATCCAATTTCTTTTAGGTGAACATCAGTTTATTCCTTCTAGACTTATTAGATTGCTGGGCTTAGTGTACTTGAACTTGCATACTGTTTGCTAGTAGGTTGACAAGATGTACAAGAAAAGAAAATTAGTATGGATTTTTGCAGGCTTTTGGGAAGTTCAATGGTTCTTTCTGCATGTTGTTTCCATACAAATGCAACTTTCCAAAAAAGAAAATGGTGGAGCTTGCATCTTTTTAATGTTATTAGAAATTCTCTGCGATATGGTTATATTCTTGTAATTAGAACGTCAGTTTATGTTAGATGCGAGTACATTGCCAGGCCCTGTTTGCACCTTTTTTTTGTTATATCATTACACCAGAATTTCATAATTTTGGTGCTTATATCTGTATTGCTTGTGCATTAGGGATTGCATGTCAAGCCAAGAAGTTGTGGACTTTGTTGGGGAACAGTTAAAACATGTGAGTCCTTAATTATATTATTTGTTGTTCTAAGATCATGCTTTTCAGTTTTTAAAAATAAATGTGTCACCGTTGGTGCAGGAAAATAAGCTCTCCGTTGTCTGTGAGCGAGTGCTAGATAGATGTTTGGCGCCAGCCACAGGTGGAGAAGGATGTGATAACATGACCATGATCTTGGTACAACTCAAGAAACCCTTCAAGACCGTTGCATTGAACAAGGAGCAACTACTGCCTTCTAATCAAAATTCTGAATGTAACGAAAACACAGTAGCATCTAACAATCCTAATGCTGTACCTACAGGATCTCAATGTAATGATAATGCAGCTGAAAAAGCTTGAATTTAACTAGTGGTTGCATTTAATATCTCCTATATAGGAGTAGTTAAGATGTCACCGCAAGCTTTGAAGTTTTGATAGATAAAACGGAGGCATTCTAGAGATACTAGAAGATCTGTATATATGCTCGATTCCCGATCTTTTCAGATGTGGGGATAGGTTTTTAGCTTCAAATAGGCGAATAACGTACGCGGGATACACTTGCCTAGTGCTGCTAAGTGTAGTCTTTTTCTCCCTTTTTCTTTTCCCTATTGTAAAGAGAACTATTACTTGATTAATGACGCCGACTGAATAAAATGTTGGATTTTCATCGTTTTATCTTTTGAAGAATGGGAATGCTAACGCAGGAGTAGTAGTCATATTTTGGACCCAGGATGCTTTTTAACAGGCTTGTGTTTGAAAGCGAGTTATGTGAAGAGAAGTTCGAATAATATTTAAAAGTGAGTTACGTTTGAAAGTTTACCAAAACGACTAATATTTGGTCTGGAAGTCATTACTGAATTCTTTGCTGCATTTGTGAACCAATATGCATTTGTACAGAGTTACTGTAGAAGCAGACATCATTATGGTCGACAAAATTCTCGTACAACAAGATCGCAGATTGCGGAAACAAGGGATTAAGAAGACGTGCCTAGTGGTAGCCATTAATTTGGTCTACTTTTTCAATGCAACAACAACAACATTTCAGTAATTAAATTCTATTAGTGAGGTCTGGGGAGGATAGAGCGTACGCAAATTTTACTCCTACACCAAAAGGGTAAAGAAGCTGTTTCCGGAAGACCTTCGGCTCAACAGAAGAGACAATAATATCAAAAAGAAAGGAATCATTACTTTTTCAATGCCATCGTTGAAAATAAAAATGGTAAGTTGAGTAGTAGTTGTAGCAGCAGCCATTCCTTTAACAGGCAACGTGATTGAGGCGTGCCTTTCCACACAAGGCGTGCTGCTACATACTCATTCTCACATCTTATTTTGTTGCTCCCTCAATTGCATTATTAAAATGCTTCGTTGATTAAAGAAAGGATGATATATTTTATATTTGAAAATAATTTAAATGTAAATTTTTATTGTACTATTTTTATTCTTAATAAAAAGTATTTATAATCATACAAATGTTATGATCCCATAAAACTTTTATTATTCAAGTATTTAAGACTGTAAACTTGGAAAGTGTTTGTTTTTCTTCTTCTTAAACTATGTCACATCACACATGGATTGAAATAAAGTGAGTAGTAATTTTTAATCATTTTGCTTTAAGATCAGAGCGGAAGTAGAGCTCCAGAAGTGGATGCAAGTACGTACATCTATTGCTAATTTGCTATCTGTACTAGTATATAATACATAGTTCAAGAACTAATTTACAGAATGTATATATTTATAATTAGTCACACGAACTATTATATTACAAAAGAGTACTGAGTTCAATCATCACAAATGTAGAACTTTTCCCTCTGTTTAGACTTGTTTTACGTTTCTTCTTAATTTTTTTTAATACAGATATAGCAGCCTCTAGAGGGTGCAAACAGAGGTGCAATTTTTTCTTTTTTAAAAAATGCGTGCAACGGTATACTCATCCACTATTTTTTAAAACGAGTTCTTTTAATTCTGCGTCTTTCAAACAGACTGGGCGGTTTCCAGTGTGTAACAGCAAAAATTTGAATTTAACAATAGTATGATCCATTACTTTGTGGTTAAAAAGATGAGGAAAATGTACAATATACGAGGTGTATGCGGGATAATTCCTATTATAAAATATTACAGTATAGTTACTATCTAATCTAATGATGGTCGATTTTACTTTAGCTTTGGATCCGTTATATATATAAAGTTTGGTTGAGTAATCTTATTTTAAGGTTTAAGTAGTGAATTTAAAAAGTAGGAGCTGCTAATTAGCCTTGTTTCCTCTCAGCTTATAATTAGCATCCATCCCAATTACATGGCTCTCTGTGTACTCTTCTTCCTCCTCGCCGCCGTTGCCACCACCGTCTCTGCCACTGACCACATCGTCGGAGCGAACAAAGGTTGGAATCCAGGCATCAACTATACTCTCTGGAGTAGCAACCAAACATTCTACATTGGTGACCTAATCTGTACGTCTTTTTTTTTTTTTTTCTAAAAAAAATTTGTACGTAAATATTTCCTGAACTTGTCTATAAGTCTATTCCTTGTTTGTTAGAGAGAATTTAGGTATCCAAAGTCATGTTCTTTTTTATGAAAGTCTATGTTTATAAACTAGAATATATCGCTGTTAGTAAAAATAAGAATAACAGGGGAAAAAATTGATTAATTTAGTGCACGTTACTAGCTAGGTGAAACTAAGCTATTTTTTTTTAAACTTTGAAATGAATTTCTAAATGCAATTCATTTAAAATTGTTTGTTATCAGATTACGTTTATTATGTACAACAATCTGTTCTTGCATGTACTTGACCTGACAGTGTAGACAGGGGTGTATGCATCTTATATCATGGGACACCCTGGGTCGAAAATTTTCACTAGACATTTATAAGATAAATGAAAATTAGAGATACAGTATAGAAAATGATACTTGTCATTATAGTAATTTATTCATTTGTCCATCTCTTCAAATTATATCAACACTTATGTAAAATCCTGCATACGGCACTGAGTATAGAAATATTATCACTGGCAGTACACAAAACTTAACCCGACCCTTTCTCTAACTTGTCTATTAATTCCATGTTTTTTGGCAGCATTTAGGTATAAAAAGACACAACATAATGTTTTTGAAGTGAATAAAAATGGATATGATAAGTGCATAATAGAGGATGCATTTGGGAATTGGAGCAGTGGAAGAGATTTCATTCCGCTGAAAAAGTCCAAGAGATATTACTTCATCTGTGGCATTGGTGGCTGCACTGATGGTATGAAGGTTTCTGTTGTAGTTCACCCTCTTCCACCTCCTCCACCGTCACCGTCAGCCATCGCCGCCATGCATTCTTCCGAAAAGGCTGCTGCTCCGACGACAGTTGGTGGTTTCGGGTCAATGGTTGTAAGGTTGATGTTGGTCGGATTGATGATACATGGATGTGGTAGGATTTAACGAGTTTCGGCCAAAAATCCTATGCTAGTTAGCTGTATTATGAAATTGCGGCAGCCAGTGCTTAAAGTCACTAGTTTGTAATTGTCATTTTGATTGAACTTCTTGTATTTAATTTGTTGTTGTTCTGTTATTTTAGTTGAAATTTGTTTTCACTATCAAAGATTGCTGTTGTTAGTTTATTTCTGTATTTGTTTCTGTTTCCTATTGTTTTATGAGTATTTTTTTTGTTGAACGAGAGATTAGAGTCATACTTCGTGAAAGTAAGTAGAAAAAAAGGATCATCTTGGGTAAATTTCACAAATAGTCACGTACTTATATATTTTTTGTATCAAAATCTCACAACTTTATTTTGTCACATAAAAATAGCAACTTCATCACCAGGTAACCAAATGGTTACAATAGCCGGGAATGTAAACTTCTGATGGGCTTAAATATTTTTTGTGAAGTGGCACATCTAATTTTTTTAAAAAAACCTTTTTTAGACAAATGACTTTGGAACAAAAAATAAACAAATGGATACCTGGTGCAGATCCCACGTATCTTTGGTGTCGCGAGGAGGCTCTCTAAAAAACTTACATGTACTTAGGTGTATGCTCTTAACTTAACTTATTTATGTACAAATTTGTACATAAATAATTTTAACCATCAATACGCGAGAAATGAATGAAGCTTTTTATTTGGCATTTCTTAATGGAGCTTTTTTGTTAATTTTTCCCCCTTAAACTTTCAAATGCAATGCCCACCCAACATACATATATAACATACAATTTGTATGTGGGAATATTTTTACATAGGGGTATTGTTTAGCCAAAAATAAGATTTTCGGTCAAAGCTTGTTTTTAGAAGAATTCGGGTTACTGATAATCAAATAGAAATAAGAATAATTGATGTAAATAATAGCTGGATAAAAAGCAAAGTAAATCAGTATATTCCAATAGTATTCGTGTCCTTACAAATGTTCATTCCTCACCTTTTATAGCTATTTTTAAGTAATACGTTTCTCTCCTTCCATAATGGAGTTATTATGGACAATTAATGACATTCAATGTAACGTTATAATTGACAATTGTAACTGTTTCCGTACAGATTCTATAACGTTTTTCGTAATTAATGCTCATTAATTACCAATAATACGTATCTATACTCTTTTGCTATTTAGGTTCATTCTCCTGATGCTTCTTCAAATTATCAAGAGGTTCGAGCACCTATTCCTTCTGATTTTCTTGGATCTTTGCCCGTGCCTGTTAAAGCTCGCGCCTCTTCAACTATTCTTCGCCAACTGTCATTCTTTTGTTGATCCACGTGTCATGACACATCAGCACATAATTAACTCGATGTAATAACTTGATTTTTTCCAATATAGATAGCCCCCCCACTTGCCATTTATTCATTAATAGAATATTTGGGAAGTGGATCTCATTAAAGCGGGAATTTTTGTCGCCATTATACCTTCTCTAGAACTGACGCTTTATATGTCACTTCCATTTAATGCTCGTGACACGTGGCATCTTTCGATTGGATCTACAACTCTTCAGTGTCTTTTAGGGCTTTTTTGCGGCTTCATCAATTACGAAGTGACAGTTTCCATCATGACGTTTCCATCATTACACCTTTTCCTTTGACGGTTGCTTCTGAGTATACGTATAGCTTTTGTAAGGTCTTTCTCATAAAAAGTTACTTATCTTGGAATATTCATTCTTGTTTTCTTCTTCCTCGTACAGTCATGACTTCTTCAAACCCTAATCCTCGAAGAGTCCCCATTGTTGACGAACTTCCTCTTGCTCCTGTTAGAAGCAGAAGAGGAGGAAGATTGCATAGTTTAGTGTCTTTATCTATACGGGGTGCTTCTTTACCTCTAGTGAGTTCTACCCCTTCTTCTAGAACTAGGGGTTCTCATTCACATAGATCTTCTTCTAGAGGTAAAGATTCTAGTGAACCAGTTTGTGAGCCTTTAGTAGATGAGATTGTCCCTTTTGAACTATCTTTTTACACTAATAGAGAATCGATCAGAAACCAAGTTTCTTCTATGTCTTCTTTAGATCGTGTCGGCGTCTACCCTTCTCAAATTACCGAAAGTTTAATCTCTATTGTTCTTAGGGATTGCCATTGGAGACCTGACTTCTCTATCATAATTCCTAATGCAAACCAAAGAATTACATCTTACATGACCGAATTTTCTTTTGTGTATACATATCCCTTTACACTGAATTTCAAACCCCCCATTGAGTTCTATTGTTTTTTCAATATTTGTCTAGGATAGATTGGCCCCATTGTGTGGAGGGTTGTTGCTTGTTTAAGGCACTTAACAAGGTTGGCTAATTTGCCTTTTACTTTTTTCCATTTAATCCATCTCTACTCCCCTAAACTTTTCCGACATGGGATCTTCACTTTAGTGGCGAGAAGTAAGAGAGTGCTAGTTAGCCCTGAGGATGATAAGGACCGTAGCTGGTATGCCAGATTTGTTGTTGCCCTTACTGTTGGTTTAGTAGGTAAAAAAAATGTACCATTCCCCGAAAAGTGGAATTTTGCACGTAAGTTTTACTTTTGTATTTTCTTTTTTTATTTATTTTGAAAGGATTTATTTTACCAGTAGTTGTTTAACTTTCTCTCTTTTTTTTAGCAACCATGAGAACTGTTGATGAGATTCCCAATTTCCATGGTTGGTAGTATCACAACCCGAAATCCAACTAATCGTGATGGCACCTAACCCATCCCTCTAGGTAAGCCAACTCATCAAGTCCAATAAAAATATAACATACTGAGGAAAAATAAATGATCTCTTATACACCTCCCAAGGACGGGTAGTACAAATCATGAACTTCTATGAGTAGAATTTACAAAACTAATATGAAACAAATACATCTTCTGTTTGAAAAGTACATAAACAGAGTTTAATGATTCTAAGGCTACCATGAACAAGAGGCAGCTACAACAGGTACGCCGGAACATCTTCCAAGTCAGCTCTCATAAAAAACGGCGACATCAAAATCTGAAATCTGCATGCAATGTGCAGGAAGTGTAGTATGAGTACAACCGACCCCATGTACTCAATAAGTAACAAACCTAAACTCAGGTTGAAAGTAGTAACGAGCTTGTACCAAGGTTAGGGTCCATACCCACATCTAGTAATACTTCACAACAATATTCATAAGCAACACAAAGAATAAATTAATAATAAAATGCTCAGCGCGTTCACAGTTCAGGAAAAATAAGCATTTTCTTTTCAAGTATAATAGTAAAACTCAATTCTTTTAACTGAAATTACCAAAATATGAGTAAGTCTGAAAACTGTGATTTTTCCATAAAACTTTCTTTCAAAATAGGAGATTTCATTTTTTAAATGGCATGAGGAAAGTACATCTCTATGCCTACATGTCAAGAAATAGGTAAAATCATGAATGTCACTAAAACCAGGCAGCAGAAAGAAATGCAACTCTATGCACACATGCCAAATGCAATGCCTCTCAGTAATGAACTCATGTACTCACACTCTTAGAGTACTCAATCTCACTGCCTCGCATTATCTTTTACCATGCTCAATACTCAACACTCTCAATCACTCAGCATTGTACTATACTCATTGCGGCGTGCAACCCGATCCATTTATTTATAGTCGACTGCGCTCACTGGGGGTGTGCAGACTCCGGAGGGCTCCTACAACCCAAGCGCTAAAATCTGCACAGACATCTCATGTGCTATAGTATCAATATCAGTATCTGCATGGACAACTCACGTGCTATAGTATCAATATCAGTATATGCACAGACAACTCACTCGCTGCACGGACAACTCACGTGCTATAGTATCAATATTAGTATCTGCACGGACAACTCATGTGCTATAGTATCAATATCTCACAATGTGGCCCTCGGCCTCACTCAGTCATTAATCTCTCTAGTCTCGCTCATGGGCTCACAATGTCATGAAAATCAGCCCAAAAATAATGATATAATGTATCAATAATAACAACTGGGACTGAGATATTATATGAATACATGAATATGACTGAGTATGAAATATCAATAAAATCAGTGAGATGACAGCAAGAAACGACCACTATGGGTCTCAATAATATTGGCATAAAGCCTAGACATGATATCTATCATAATGTACAACTCAATTTACTTATCACATGGTGAAAACATATATATCAATAAAGTAGGACCACTACACATTGTCCTGGAAACAACAGAGTCACCATTCACAGGGTGCACGCCCACACGCCCGTCACCTAGCATGTGCGTCACCTCAACATCAATCACATAACATATAATTCGGGGTTTATACCCTCAACACTAAGTTTAAAAGAGTTACTTATCTCAAACCGTGAAGTTCTTTACTCCGCTATGCCCTTACCTCGTAAATCGGCATCCGAACGTCTTGAATCTATCCACAATTAATGTGATTCAGTCAATACAATTTATATAAATTAATTCCATGTAAAAAATATTAATTTTTCACAAAAATCCGAAATTTAACTAAAAATCACCCATGGGCCCACATCTCGGAATCCGACGAAACTCACAAAATTCGACAACCCATTTAACCACGAGTCCAACCATACCAAAATTACTAAATTCCGATAACAACTCGGCCTCCAAATCTTCAAATCTTATTTTCAAATTCCTAGGTCCAAATCCTCAATTTACACCTCAAAAACATGTAATCTAGTCGGATTATTCAATGATAATTCAATATTATGGAGTAGAAATGATCACAAGTGACTTACCTCAAGATTTCCATGATTTCTTGCTCAAAAATCGCCCCAGTCCGTGTTCTATCTCCCAAAAATGTCAAAATGGGCTAAAAAAAACCAAAACAACATTAAAAACACGATTCTGGTCGCTAAAGGCCCAATTCTCGTCGCTAAAAGTGTCAAATCTGGTCGCTAAAGGTGCGCACCAGATCCTGCTGCACCAGCAGCCTTTAATTTCACTAAAAATGCTCTAACTCTATCATACGAACTCGGAATTCGACGATTCTTGTTCCTCTGAGTCACAAATAATAATACGGACCTAGTCCTTCAATTGAAACTCAATTTGGAGCTCATTTGCTTAGTGTAATACCCATTTCGCTCGTTAAATAATTAACTCATGTTTCACGTTAAAAACCCAATCGCGACTTCACGAAATTAGACCAAACTTTCCAGATCAGTCCTATAATTCATTATAAAAATTCCGGAAGTCTCGAAATAAAATTTTGATCTCTAGAACTAAAAATGACCTTTGGATCATTACACGTTTATGCTCAAAATACCAATTTCTTCCAAAAACTCTTCCAAAACGCATCTGAGCTACATAGGACCCCAACCAAGTGTACTAACAAGTCACATAATATGGCACAAACTTAGTCGATATCTTAAATAAATTGAACAATACTAAAACATGAATCACACCCCAATTCAAGCCTATTCAAAACTACCTAATTCCAATTTCTACATTCGATGCTGAAACCTATCAAATCAATTCCGATTGACCTCAAATTTTGCACACAAGTCATAAATGACATAACGGAGCTGTTCAAATTTTCAGAATCATATTTCAATCCCGATATCAAAAAGTCAACTCCCTGGTCAAACTTCCAAACTCAAATTTCCTATTTTCGCCATTTCAAGCCTAATTTAACTATAAACTTCCAAAAAGAATTTCGGACACGCTCCTAAGTCCAAAATCACCATACGGAGCTATTGGAATCATTAAAAATCTTTTTCGGGATAATTTACACATATTTTACCATCTGGTCCATTTATTCAACTTAAGCTTCCAAAATATGAATTATTCTTTCAATTAAATTTTGAATCATCTGTAACTAAAACTTGACCACTCTCGCAATTCATAATATACAAAATAACGCTACTCAAGACTTTAAATAGCTAAACGGGATGAAAATGCTAAAAACGACAGGTCGGGTCGTTACATCCTCCCCCACTTAAACACACATTCGTCGTCGAACGTGTCAAGAGTTGTTCCCAATGCCATCAAACCGACGTGTAGCTTTACAATGTACATACCCGGGGATGATCCCACATCACCCTATCCTATCTAGGTCTGATAACTCCACATAACTGAAATTTCTTAATTCAACCAACCCTATAAGCCTTAGAATCCAAATCCCAACCTCCGAACTTTCCTACAAGATCTGAACCTCACATCTATACACTGTATAATTCTGAACAAGTTGTACTAAGTCGTAACTATAACTCAAATACTCCAACTCAAATACCACATATCTCAATGCTCATAGTAATGCTTTCTAATTATAGTAGTTGCTCAAATTAATTTGATGCCGATGATAAACCTCATATCAAATAAGACCTCGTTCTAAAACCTTCGTACACCGCCGAAAATGAAAGAAACATACAGAATTACCTAACCACCAATCAGATCAACAATTCATGGAGCTTTTTCATTTCAATCAAAACCATAATCACCTTCTAGTCCGACATTCGATATTATCCTCCCAAATATACCATAATCAAATCCGATAGTACACATTCTAGGTCTGATGACCTTATATTATCGAACACGACTATTCCACATACATGCCACCCCAATAGAACTCAATATTGCACCATCTGGGTACCCCAAAATGGGAAAATATCTCAAAGAAGGGAACTGTTTTGCAATTTCAACAAACACCACCACAACCGAAACGCTATGAGCTCATCATTAATAATAGAACCAAGACACACGAATCTAATAACGATAACCAACTCTCCTAGAGCTCATATTAACATCAACTGCACGAGCAACCCAGTTGCCAATAACACAATCTACCTAGCATAGTCACATGCCTCCAATCCAAGCATATCATACAGGAGTAATCCAACAAGTACACACATATATGTCAAATGAAACAAGATTCTCATGCTCCTAAACTGGCATAAATAACACGCTGCACTATAGGCGTGAGCCAATTGCATTATCACAGCTCAAAATCGGCAAGTTAACGCAAAATTAGTAACTACCAAGTTTATTCAGGAAATTAGCCTCATTGTAACCTCAAGTATAGCCCAGATAGTTCTCAACAAAGGTCCAAATTACGAGAACCATTATAAATTCAAGCTTGAAATTCAACTCTAGGTATACAATAGCCTAAGCACATTCTCGAACATGAATAATTGCCTCGATGTTCGCTCATAGGTTCAAGCCTCGCATATATGCGCACTCATAATGCATAGTTATCACAATCAATTAGTGCAATTAGTGCCTCCACTGAGTTTAAATAAAATACTCACCTCAAACATGCCACAATCCCAAAATAGTATACTTTTTGAGAACTCCCAGTCTCCAAATTCATAAATCACATAAATCACCGTAACTGATCACAACCTCAACACTTAAATGACAAACATATCCGTCAAGCACGATCATCCCATGATAAATATTTTCAAAACTCTCTCGTGCCACATAGAAATAATTTGTATATCAGTAGTCTATCAACCAAGTGAGTACTACAATACCAACGAGACATCTGTAAGTCAAAACACAATGTCCCTTCTGAAATGTACACCTTTTCTCGTGAAATACCAGGTTGTAATAACATTGATCTAAATATCTTAAATTGGCCATGCTGTCTAAAATTTGTGTGTTTTCTTCAAAACTAAACTGGCACCTTATACATGAAATTCTCAATCCCACAAGACACACCACCTCTATTAGACCATCATACGAAAAGTACGAGAATTTCATATCAACTCTGAGTCACCAGTAGAATACATACCCGAGTAGTTAGAAATATTCCATATGCTCCTTTCCAGAAGAAAATCACAATACACCATGTGTTCCTCACACCGGTAGAAAATATCCGGTTCAAACATTTTGAAATCTGTTTGTACATAATCAAGATATCAAAAATGAATTCATCTAACTCGACCAAGCCACCTTGGTTACCAAACCCAAGAATATTGCCGCCAAAATATCTGTAAAGTATCACCACATCATTATTATAGAAAAGAACTGATCATATTCATTATCGTGTTGATCCAACTTACTACCAAGCTATTCTATTTCTTTGATTCCTTTCCGAATTACCCTCAAGTCAACACTCTTACTTGACGTACACCATGAACGTTACCCAAAGCTCACTACTAGAGTTCCCAGCATAAAACCACACGGCACTAAGGCCCATAAGCCATTGAATTCTTCTTAAGCACCCCCATAAGTATCACAACTGAAACGCCCACTTTGAAAGTACCTTATGTGAATTTAAAATTGTTTTCTTACCTCCCTTACACTGGAATGTAGAACCTAGAGTCATACAGAATTACCGCATATTTCAATACCATCCAATGCAAATAATTAATTCCAGCGGTATACGAATCCGAAAATTTTTTGATTGGTACATATACATTTTTGAATCTATTAGAACTCTATCAAGATTCATCTGCTCTGCTTAAATCTAAATTGCACCGCCCAAATAGGCCAAATGACACATGTCCCATTAGCACAATAACACTCAAAGAAGTAACTCTGCCTTAACACCACTGGTCGCATTCACGTTCCATGCACATTACATTCTTCACAATTAATAACTTAATGATCCCATGATTTTAATATACTCATAAAGTGCAATATGACTCGTATTCGGGAATTTCATTATTCTAGTCTTCCCCAATCTTAACCTCTGCAGGTCATAACTAACCCACGAGAATGTTTCGAACCAAAACCTAAATTTAACATATAACCACGAAATCAAATTGTCGATAGCAGACTCCCCCACTTGGCTCAAAGCCATAGATCAGAACATTCAATAATTTACAATACACATATCCAGTTACTGCCATAACACTTAGTGAGATTTGACTAAATTCTTCACAAGCTCATGCAACACAACCTATATGGTTTCTCAAATCGTCCAAAAAGCTCACCTTCATTCTCGTGACAGTCAGGTCAACTTTCTTGACTAATTCAAATTCAAATCCCAATACCACTACCCTACCGGTAGTAAAGAAAAAATTCTCCACACAATATTGTAAGGATCACATATCTGTAGTTTACCTCGCATGTGATAACCCACATGTTTAGCTTCAAACTGACATCTCTCTATGACCTTTCACAGCCACAACTATTAGTCCATCAATTAATCTTTCTGAGTTTGGACTCATCAACAAGAAATAAAAATTTTAATTTGTCCCATAACTTCACAACATGAAAAATCCTTCAACACATTCATAACTCGAGACTTTACGTCAAAATCGAGACATGAGTCATATACTCAAAATTTCTTTTTTTCACTTTTAAACCATCTGAACACATCGCGCAATCATCTCGTACTCATCATATCACCATTCAACTGCTCATCGAGCCATATATTTCAACTCAACACATATCACCATTGAACCTAGAGCTCTGATACCAATCTATCACGACCCGAAATCAAACTAGTTGTGATGGCACCTAACCCATCCCACTAAGTAAGCCAACTCATCAAGTCCAATAAAAATATAACATACTGAGGAAAAATAAATGATCTCTTATACACCTCCTAAGGACTGGTAGTACAAATCATGAGCTTCTATGAGTAGAATTTACAAAACTGATATGAAACAAATACATCTGCTGTTTGAAAAGTACATAAACAGAGTTTAATGATTCTAAGGCTACCATGAACAAGAGGCAGCTACAACAGGGACGCCGGAACATCTTCCAAGTCAGCTCTCATCAAAAACAGCGGCATCAGCATCCGAAATCTGCACGCAATATGCAGGAAGTGTAGTATGAGTACAACCGACCTCATGTATTCAATAAGTAACAAACCTAAACTCAGGTTGAAAGCAGTGACGAGCTTGTACCAAGGTTAGGCTCCATACCTACATCCAGTAATACTTAACAACAATATTCATAAGCAACACAAAGAATAAATTAATAATAAAATGCTCAGTTCGTTTATAGTTCAGGAAAAATAAGCATTTTCTTTTCAAGTATAACAGTAAAACTCAATTTTTTCACTAAAATCACCAAAATATGAGTATGTCTGAAAACTGTGATTTTTCCATAAAACTTTCTTTCAAAATAGGAGATTTCATTTTTCAAATGGCATGAAAAAAGTACATCTCTATGACTACATGTCAAGATACAGGTAAAATCATGAATGTCACTTAAACCAGGCAGTAGAATGAAATGCAACTCTATGCATATATCTCAAGTACACATGCCAAATGCAATGCCTCTCAATAATGAACTCATGTACTCACACTCTCAGAGTACTCAATTTCACTGCTTCGCATTATCTGTTACCATGCTCAATACTTAGCACTCTCAATCACTCAGCATTGTACTATACTCATTGCGGCGTGCAACCCGATCCATTTATTTATAGTCGACTGCGCTCACTGGGAGTGTGCAGACTCCGGAGGGCTCCTACAACCCAAGCGCTAAAATCTGCACGGACAACTCATGTGCTATAGTATCAATATCAGTATCTGCACGGAGAACTCACGTGCTATAGTATCAATATCAGTATATGCACGGACAACTCACGTGCTATAGTATCAATATCAGTATCTGCATGGATAACTCATGTGTTATACTATCAATATCTCACAATGTGGCCCTCGGCCTCACTCAGTCATTAATCTCTCTCGCTCACGGGCTCACAATGTCATGAAAATCAGCCCAAAAATAATGATATAATGTATCAATAATAACAACTGAGACTGAGATATTATATGAATACATGAATATGACTGAGTATGAAATATCAATAAAATCAATGAGATGACAGCAAGAAACGACCACTATGGGTCTCAACAATATTGGCATAAAGCCTAGACATGATATCTAGCATAATGTACAACTCAATTTACTTATCACATGGTGAAAACACATATATCAACAAAGTAGGACCACTACACATTGTTCTGGAAACAACAGAGTCGTCATTCACAGGGTGCACGCCCGTCACCTAGCATGTGCGTCACCTCAACATCAATCACATAACATATAATTCGGGGTTTATACCCTCAGTACTAAGTTTAAAAGAGTTACTTATCTCAAACCGTGAAGTTTTTTACTCCGCTATGCCCTTGCCTCGTAAATCAGCATCCAAACGCCTTGAATCTATCCACAATTAATGTGATTCAGTCAATACAATTTATATAAATTAATTCCATGTAACAAAAATATTATTTTTTCACAAAAATCCGAAATTTAACTTAAAATCATCCATGGGGCCCACATCTCGGGATCCGACGAAACTCACAAAATCCGACAACCCATTCAACCACGAGTCCAACCATACCAAAATTACTAAATTCCGATAATAACTCGGCCTCCAAATCTTCAAATCTTATTTTTAAATCCCTAGGTCCAAATCCTCAATTTACACCTCAAAAACATGTAATCTAGTCGGATTATTCCATGATAATTCAATATTATGGAGTAGAAATCATCATAACTGACTTACCTCAAGATTCCCATGATTTCTTGCTCAAAAATCGCCCAAGCCCGTGTTCTATCTCCCAAAAATGTCAAAATGGGCTAAAAAAAACCAAAACAACATTAAAAACACGATTCTGGTCGCTAAAGGCCCAATTCTCGTCGCTAAAAGTGTCAAATCTGGTCGCTAAAGGTGCGCACCAGATCCTGCTGCACCAGCAGTCTTTAATTTCACTAAAAATGCTCTAACTCTATCATACGAACTCGTAATTTGACGATTCTTGTTCCTATGAGTCACAAATAATAATACGGGCCTAGTCCTTTAATCAAAACTCATTTTGGAGCTCATTTGCTTAGTGCGATACCCATTTCGCTTGTTAAACAATTAACTCATGATTCACGTTAAAAACCCAATCGTGACTTGACGAAATTAGACCAAACTTTCCAGATCGCTCCTATAATTCATTATAAAAAATTTGGAAGTCTCGAAATAAAATTTTGATCTCTATAACTTAAAATGGACCTTTGGATCATTACATGTTTATGCTCAAAATACCAAGTTCTTCCAAAAACTCTTCTAAAACTCATCTGAGCCACATAGGACGCCAACCAAATGTACTAACAAGTCACATAATATGGCACAAACTTAGTTGATATCTCAAATTACATTGAACAATACTAACCAATTTCAATTTCTACATTCGATGCCGAAACCTATCAAATCAATTCCAATTGACCTCAAATTTTGCACACAAGTCATAAATGACATAACGGAGCTGTTCAAATTTTGAGAATCGTATTTCGATCCCGATATCAAAAAGTCAACTCCCCAGTCAAACTTCCAAACTCAAATTTTCTATTTACGCCATTTCAAGCCTAATTTAACTATAAACTTCCAAAAAAAAATTCCGGACACACTCTTAAGTCCAAAATCATCATACGGAGCTATTGAAATCATCAAAAATCTATTTTGGGATCATTTACACATATTTTACCATCCGGTCCATTTATTCAACTTAAGCTTCCAAAACATGAATTATTCTTTCAATTAAATTTTGAATCATCTGAAAATAAAACTTGACCACTCTCGCAAGTCATAATACACAAAACAACACTACTCAAGACTTCAAATAGCTAAATGGGATGAAAATGCTAAAAACAACAGGTCGGGTCATTACAGGTAGAGAAGTTACTGACTGTTGCTCCGATGGAAGGTAGATCTTAGAAAAATCTTTCACACAGGTTCGGTTGGAAGTGGAAAAGAAGAAATGATGCCAGTGAAGAAAAGGGATAGAACATAGAAGCCATGGAATGATGAAATAGAGGAGAAAGAAGAAGTCGAAAAGGTTTTTTTAACCCGGATTGTAAAAAAATTAGGACATGTTCGGTTTATGGGACGGGTACTAAACATATATATGTGTTGTCCCACCTAAAATGCCACGTGGCCCAATAAAAATATTTCACCTCATTAAATAGAAGGTCCACAGGTTCTGGCGTTAGTCGCGGGGGTAATTTTGTTAATAGAATTGTCGTATACTTTTTTGGACAAATAGGTGGACAGAGGGAAATTGTAAACCATTTAGTAAATGATAGAGGTAGTTTTGACCCTTTTCCGTTCTGAATTTGAAATCACCAAAATTCACAAGTTCTGATAATTCAGCAGATTCTCAAAGTTTCTTGGATGAGACACTCAAGGCATTATGTGCTCTAGGATGTTCTAATGAGAGAGTCGTTGAGCTTGCAACATACAAACTAGAGGATATGGCCAACACATGGTATGAAACTGTATTGCTAGGAAGGCCAGCAAGAGCAGCACAACTGACATGGGACGAGTTCAATAAGTTGTTCATGGATCATTTCCTTCCAGACAGCCTAATGTCACGACCCAATTTAGGATCATGATCGGCGCTTAGGAGCAAGTGCTCCCAAGTAAGCATCATCGATAATTTACAGAAAATCGGACAGAGTTTTCCCTGTTTAGGGCCTATCAAAAAATAAACCCGTCTTCAAAATCAACAACACAAACAACCTATATCGACCAAACAAGCTATAATCTTCATTCACGAAATATTTCCAACACAATAATACTAACTTCATCTCCAAGTATACGATAGGAAAGTCTAATACGAATCACAAGTCTATATCAACAAAAGACTACTTATGACACTCATAAAAATGACTATGGAGCGACTCTAAGAGTTTCAAGAAAGAGACTATAACAAATAAATAACAATCTTTGCCCACGCGAATAAGTGCAAGACTCACCAGGAACTGCCAACTCGTATACTCTAATTAACGGAATCCTTACATGTGTCTATTCCTGTCTCTGTAAAAATAACAGCGGGAAGTGAGTCGCTAGCTCAATGAGTAATAATATTTAATCACAACTATTTTTAATAGGGGACAAGTCAGAAAACAAGCTTGTATAATAATCACAAAATAAAATGCCCTTTTTAAAACGGTAATAATAATCAATCTCATCATGTGCTTCCTGTAATAAAAATCAATTTAACAATTCAGTAATAAACTTGGTAAATACTGTGTCATAGCAAATTTTAATATCTGGGAGGTTACCATAAAAAGATCATGTAATATGTATCACTGTGTGGACCCCTTCGTAAAAGGAGTCAAGTATAACTATAGGCCTCTACTCGAGGGAAAACTATAACTGTATGCTAGTTCTACCTTCCTAGTAGCGAGAGCTATAACTGTAATCGGTAATTGGTAAATCTGTAAATACAAGGTGCACCAGGTCTAACGAACCCGCTATTAGCTACGGGATCCTTCAAAGTCTCCTCCCATTTATACTCTTTCTTGTAAATAGTAATTACTCGTACAAAAGCATTTTCAAAATAATAAAGGGCATATCACTCCTTATCAAATCTTGTAATTTTATTTCCATAACAGTAACCATGTCTCAAGTAACAGTAAAACATATCTAGTAATAGTGAGAATACTTCAAATAACTGTAACATCTCAAGTAACGGTAAAACATATCTAGTAACGTTAAAAATATTTAGATTAATCTATAAACATCTCAAATAAACTATTCAGTATCATATCAAGTAAAGAACTTGTCCCACATGCAATTTCAAAGCATCGGTAATACATTTATTTTTAAAATCATATATAAACCATGCAGGTTATGAAAACACAAATTGTGGTAAGATTACTATTCACAGTACTCGTGCCAATTATTGAACTTTACATCAACTTCGGGAACTAGCAACGTAATTGGTCCAACCATGTCACTTTTAATTAGTTTTTCTGTTTAATTTCTCTAGAATATGAATATGTTTATCTGTTATTCACTTAAGTAGTACTTAAAGGGATAGGAAACTAGTTTATATTTTCCTTGGCAAAAAGAAGTTTGTATTGCTTGGAAAATTAACATTTTTGTTCGATTTCACGTAGTGTTTTACAAGTACTCACAATCTCCTCAATAGAGTATATAACAGGATATTGTGTAATTACTTAGAATGAAGGAATTGATCTTGCTCATAAGTATTCTTGTATCCAATTCAATTAAAGATCAACTCACTATTTAACTCAACCCATGATAAATTAAATATATCCATGTCAATGGGATAATAAAATATACCTGAAAATCTGAAATAACAGTAGCTAGGAACAACAACAATATTGTAGCATGAGGTTGCTAGCCTTTTCTCTTCTTTTTTTTTTTCTTCTTTTCCGCAGCTTCTTTCCCTTCCCTCAATCCCTTTTTGCTTTTGACTTTGGCAGAATGTAACCTAATGGGCTTCGGCCCTTTTGTGTCCATTCCCTTTTTTTAAAATTCATTTTATTTTATTAGTTTGTTCCTCCTTTTTTTACTTAAAATATTTGCTAAATATTCAATATATCCTCATATAAAATTATGGGTTATTACACCTGAGTCAAAAATATGCTAGAGATTTTGAGAGATTGGTTCAGACTCCAGATATGGATGTGTCAACATATAACACCAAGTTTTGTAATCTGACAAGATATGCTCCTTATTTAGTGCCTACCCAAGAAGCTCGAGTTCAGAGGTTTGTTAATGGATTGGTTGGTCGTCTATACACTGCAATATCCCCATAGATGAAGACATTGTCCTACTCTGATGCAGTCGATCTCGCTAGAAAGTTTGAAAATAAGGGATGTGATGAGCGTGTAGCCAGTGATTTACGCAAGAAGGCCAAGACAGGAGGATCTTTTAGTGGTAGTTTTAGTAAAAATCGCGGAGCAGGAAATTTCGGACAGCAACAACAAGGTTCTCAAACATGGACACACTTGTCTTCACAGTCCACATACAGACCACATTACAGACAGGGTACTAAGGGACCATCATCATCTGGATATCATAATTCTGGGCAGATATATGCCACTACTCCAGTTTGCCAGACCTGTGGTAGATCGCATTTTGGCCAGTGTCTTTCTGGATGGAGAGTGCTTTCGATGTGGCCAGTTGGAACATCACTTGAGGGATTGCCCTAAGCCTTCGAGTAATTTCAACTAGGCTTCTATTAAGTCAGATGCACCTACTCAGACTACTCGCAATACTCCAGGTGCTGCAGGTACAGGAAATAGAGGTCGAGGTGCCAGAGATCGTGCTACTGTGAATCAAGGTCAAGGGAATGTTGGTAGAGTTCAGGCGAGAGATTTTGCACTTACTCGACAGGATGCTTAGGCCTCGAATGCTGTGGTTACAGGTATTCTTTATGTCTGTTAATTTTATGCACTTGCGTTGATTGATCTGGGATCTACTCACTCCTATGTATCCTCGTACTTTGCTTTGAGGTTTAGTAGACAGCCTGAGCTATTGAATGATCCTTTTATAGTTGCTACTCCTGTTGGGGAGTCTTTATTAGCTGAATACGTGTATCATGCTTGTCACATTCGAGTTGAGGATAGAGATACTCTAGCTGACCTTATTGTACTTGATATGATTGACTTTGACATGCTGATGGGAATGGATTGGTTATCTTCTTACTATGTTATCGTCGATTGTCATGCAAAGATAGTTAAGTTTGAGATATCAAATGAACCCGATTTATTCTAAGAGGGAGTTGGGTTCCAGAGATTCGGAAAGTTGTATCTTTTATGAAAGCTCAACGACTTCTGAAGAAAGGTCGCTTGGGTCTCTTAGCTATTGTAAATGACACAAGAAAGGAAACAGTTAGTATAGAAAATGTACCAGTGGTGGGAGAATTTCTGATGTATTTCCTGAGGATTTACCAGGATTGCCTCTAGTACGAGAAATAGATTTTGGTATTGAATTTGCCACCTGACACATAGCCCATATCAATACCCCCATATCGGATGGCACCAGCAGAGTTGAAAGAGCTAAAACAACAACTGTAGGATTTGTTAGATAAGGGTTTTATCAGACCGAGTACATCTCCATGGGGTGTATTAGTACTGTACATAAAGAAAAAAATGGATCCCTAAGAATGTGCATTGACTACAGGCAGTTAAATAAGATAACAATACGCAATAGATATCATTTGCCTTGTATAGATGACATGTTTGATCAGTTACAATGAGCTGCCTACTTTTCAAAGATTGACCTCCGTTCTGGTTATCATAAACTTACAATCAAAGATGAAGATATTTCTAAGACTGCTTTCAGAACTCAATACAGGCACTATGAGTTTCTTGTGATGCCTTTAGGACTGACTAATGCTCCAACTGCATTCATGGATTTAATGAATAAGGCGTTCAAGCCGTTTCTGGATATATTTGTAATAGTATTTATTGATGATATCCTGATATATTCTCGTAGTAGGAAAGAACACGAGAATCATTTGAGGACTTTATTGCAGACATTGCGAGAACATCGGTTCTATGCTAAGTTCTCAAAGTGTGAATTTTGGCTAGACTCAATATCATTTCTGGGGCATGTTGTATCCAAAGATAGAATTATGGCAAATCCCAAAAGACAGAAGCTGTGCAGAAATGGCCTAGACCTACTTCTCGTACAAATATTCGCAGCTTTTTAGGCTTAGTAGGCTATTACAAGCATTTTGCGCAGGATTTCTCTAGAATATCAGTGCCACTGACTAAGCTAACACAGAAAAATGCAAAGTTTCAGTGGACGAAGGAATGTGAGCAGAACTTTCAAAAACTCTACAGTATTCTGTGATGCCTCGAGGTGGGATTAGGATGTGTTCTCATGCAAAATGGCTGTGTTATAGCTTATGCTTTGAGATAATTGAAAAAGCACGAGCAAAACTATCCTACACATAATTTGGAGAAGGCTGCAGTGGTATTTGCTCTAAAAATTTGGAGGTATTACCTATACGGCGAAACTTGTGAGATTATACTGACGATAACAGTCTGAAGTATATCTTTCAACATAGAGATCTGAATCTTTGGCAGTGTCGATGGATGGAACTACTCAAAGACTATGACTGTTCTATTTTGTATCATCCTAGAAAAACCAATGTGGTGGCTGATGCATTGAGCAGAAAATCTATGGGGGGTTTGGCATATATAGCTCCTACAAAGAAACTTTTGGCCAAAGATATTCAGATACTAGATGATACAAGTATCAGATTTAATGTCGGAAATTCAGAGGCATTGTTGGCTTGTGCTCAGACTAAGTCTTCATTAGTTGAGTGCATTAAAGCCACCCAATATGAGGATGAGCGATTATGCAAATACAGAGATGAGGCCTTAGTTGGTAAAAGCAAGGATATGATTGTTGAAAGTGATGGTGTTCTTCGAATGGGTGACAGGCTATGTGTAGCAAACGTAGATGGGTTGAGATAGGCTATTCTTGAAGAAGCTCACAACTCTAGATACACTATACATCCTGGATCCATAAAATGTGTCATGACCTAAAGCAATTTTATTGGTGGGAAGGTATGAAGAAAGATGTTACTAACTTTGTTTCTAGTTGTTTGACTTGTCAGCAGGTCAAGATTGAGCATCAGCGACCAGTAGGACTACTACAACAAATTGAGATTCAGAGTGAAAATGGGAAAGAATTAACATGGATTTTATGACTAGTCTACCCCGTACTCTTAGAGGTTATGATTCTATGTGGGTAATTGTAGATCGACTGACAAAATCAGCACACTTTTTTCCAGTAAAGACTACACATGGTGGAGTGAGGTATGCACACGAAATTGTCCGACTTCACAGAGTTCCAATATCCATCATCTCTGATAGAGGATCACAATTTACCTCACACTTTTGGAAATCTTTTCAAGAAGCACTGGGTACACGAGTAGATCTTAGTACTTCATTTCATCCATAGTCAGACGGGCAGTCCGAATGTACTATGCAGATCGTGGAGGATATGTTGAGAGCTTGCATTATTGAGTTTGGAGGTAGTTGGGATGTTTATCTACCTTTAGTTGAATTTTCATACAACAATAGCTTCCAGACCAGTATTCAAATGGCACCGTACAAAGCATTGTATGGTAGAAGATGTCGTTTTTCTATCGGATGGTTTGAAGCCGGTGAGACTAACTTATTGGGACCTAACTTAGTACAAGAAGCTATTGATAAGTTCCAATTAATCAGGCAAAGATTGCTCACGGCTCAAAGCAGACAAAAGTCTTATGCAGATAAGAGAAGAAGAGATTTTGTGTTCACAATTGGGGACAAAGTGTTCCTACGAGTCTCTCCTATGAAAGGTGTGATGCGGTTTGCAAAAAGAGGCAAGTTGAGCCTCAGGTTTATAGGACCGTATGAGATACTAGACCGAGTGTGAGTTGTGGCTTATCGTTTGAAACTTCCTCCTGAGTTGTCCTTTATTCATCCAGTGTTTCATGTCTCAATACTAAAAAAATATATATCAGACTCATTGCAGGTGCTTGAAACACCTACTATACCGATCAATGAGAAGTTGTCTTATGAGGAGAAGCCGCTGATTATTGTTGATAGACAAGTAAGAAAATCACGGTCAAAAGAAATACTATTCATGAAAGCCTTATGAAGAAATCATACAATTGAAGAAGTTATGTGGGAAGTGGAAGATATTATGCGAGTCAAGTATCCTCAGTTAATTCAGTCTACAGGTACGCACTTGAATTAAATTCGAGGACTGAATTTCATAAGTTTGGGAGAATGTAATAACCCATATTTAAAAAGAGGGCATAATTCTCCTTTAGCTAGAACTTAATTGAAAAGGACAAAATAAGATAAATAAACAAATAATTAAATAATGAAAACTAGTTGGGTCAAAGCCCACCAGAAAGAAAGGGGCGTATAAGGTAAAAAAATAATAATTGAAGATTAAGAGAGTTCAAAGAATTGAAGAGAACCAAAAGCCGTGAAATTATCCCTGTTTCATGAAGGAGAAAAACGTGCAAAAACTTGGCACTGGAGAACTATAATGCCAGGAACGGTGTCAACACTCGAAAACATCTGCGAATTCGAATAACTTTCGATTTCTTCGGGTATAATTTAAACTACTTATTTGAGCCTTCATGACAGATTCTTAAGTTTTCTTGTTTGGTTTAATAACTACATATCAGTCTATCTATATACCATAAAAAGGGACAAATGCACAGGTTTTTAATTTGGTGTAAAATATAATGAGTAAATTTTATAAATAGGTAGAATTAACAGATTATCGACTGGTTGAATTACCCATCGAATGGGTAAATATGATTAGATGAAGTTAGACTCAAACACGAACTCCTAGGATTAAGTATTCTAAATTAGTTATGATTAGCCTAAAAAATTTACATGGGATCGATATTATGTAATTATAGATTGATTGGAGGAAGTTATACGAATTGCTTGAGGTGAAGCATTTGGTATTTTGGCACGAGTACTGTGAGTAGTAATCTTACCACAATTTGTATTTTTCATAACTTGCATGATTTACACATGATTTTTAATATGAATATGTTACCGATTATTTTGAGTTGCATGTGGGACAAGTCTTTTACTCGATATGATATCGTTGTTTTAAATATTCTTGTTGTCACTAGATATGTTTTACCGTTACTTGAATTTACTTTTATCGAAAGGAAATTACATGATTTGATAAGAACCAAAATACCCTATATTATTTTAAAATATTTTTCTATGAGTATATACGGATTACAGAGATAAGTATAAATGGGAGTAGGCTTTGAAGGATTCTGTAGCTAATGGCGGGTTCGTTAGCCCTGGTACACCTTGTAATTACCGATTACCGTCATAACCCTCACTAGTGGGAAGGTAGAACTAGCATACAGTTACCGATTTTCCTCGAGTAGGGAGTACATTTATATTTGACTTCTTGTAAAGAAGTCCACAGTTATACCGATTACATGATCCATTCATTGAAACCTCCCAAGTATGAATATTAATATTTCACAGAATTTACCGAGCTTATTACCGAATTGTCAAATTGAAATATATTACATGAAAAACATGATGAGACTGATTATTGTTTATTGTTTCTGAAAGGGCATTCTTATGATAATTTCTGTTTAATATATAGACTAGCATGTTTTCTGAATCTTCCCCAACAAAAACGGTTGTGATTAAGTGTTATTACTCACAGAGCTAGCGACTCATTCTCCGCTATTTTTTTCCAGAAACAGCAGTTGACGCAGGCGAGGATTTTATTAATTAGAGCGCACATGTTGATATTTCTTGGTGAGCCTCGCACTTGTTCGCGTGGGCGGAGATTTTATTTTTTATTTTGGTCCTTTTTTGGAACTCTTAGAGTCACTCCATAGTCATTCTTTTAGTGTCATGAATATTCTTTTGTTATTATAGACTTATGTTGAGTATTGCTCTTTATTATCAAAGTTGAAGATAAATTAGTATTCTTAGCTGTTAGTGGGTGAACTATTAATGGTGGATATTTGTTTTGGTTAATTGGTAAAGTTATTATTGTTTGGATTGATATTAGGATGTTTGATTGTTGATTTGAGACAGAGAAATTTTTGGATAGTCCAAAAACAGGAGAAACTATGTCCGATTTTCTGTAAAATACCGATGAGGCTTATTTGGGGGCACTTTCTCCTAAGCGACGATCACGATCCTAAATTGGGTCTTGACACTGACCTATAGCCAGATTTTTAACTACACACTTTATCTTTGTGGGGATCCTAGTACCCTCCTGAACTATTTTTAAATAGAATTATTATACTCTTAGTGTTGATGTGGCAGAAGAGAGTGTATGCCACTCTCCTTGAGAGAGTGAGAAAGAGAGAGAATACTGAAATTTTATTTTTATAATATTTTTATAAAATATAGGAGTACTATTTTCTATTTTTTCTTTTCTCTTGTTTTTCTTTTCTTTTTCTTTTCTTTCCTCCAGTTTTTTTGCTTATAGATTGGCCAGAAATTAGATTCGGCATTGCGAGATCGAGCTGAAAATTTTATTCTTTCCTCTTCATATTTCACTATATTTTATAGAGAATTACTGCTATTTCTAATCTCTTCACTCACCACTTTTAAATTGTCAATTGCAATTACTTCTCACAAAAAGGAATGAAAAAATCTCGTCTCAATATCAATTTCCGATTAAACCCGAAAGAAGCCCACAAAAGATTGAACATTTTTTATTATTATTTGCAAAAAATACTCTCGCCATACTCGTCGTTTCCTGATTGGGGCCTTCGGCCTTTCACTGCTGAGGTGGGTGAGGGGAGCCCTATTTTTTTAATTAATCAAATTTACATAAAAGAGAGAACAAGACAGAAGAATTTGGTTGTTGATTATTGATTGCTAGAAAGTTTTCTAGGTTTACCATTTTTCTACTTGCTTCTTCAACCAAAAAAATTTGGCTACCAAAAAAATCTTTTCGTATGATTTAGATTTATCTTTTTGAATATTTGATCTTCTATAGACTGTATTCTTGAGTCCTTAGTTAATATTTTTCCACTTGTGCGATTTATATTTTCTTTGTCTTTGCTTAGTTTCTTTATATTATGATAAAATAATTGATGGGTCTATACTCTGGCTATCTTTCATTTTTTCTTAATTCATCAATCTTTAAACAGTAAAAAATGTCTATAGAATTTTGCGAAGTCCTATAAAAGTATGTATTTATTACATTTTACTTCTACTAGTGATTTTTACATGATATTAAAAAAATAACCAAAAATTAACCGAACCTTACCAATACCGAAGATAAATCGACATGATTGGGATGATTTTGGAAAGTCTAATTTTGGTAAAATATAATAGAATAACCGAAAAATTAGTATGGTACCAAATTTATAAAATAACCGGCCGAACCGAAACATTGACACCCCTACTTTTATGCATTAGGTACATGCATCAAACGATTAAGTGTATTCACTTTAACACTTACTAATTATATACTAAAGGAAAATGCTTAATTACTTGCACCACATCAATAAGTGCATTACGTAACAATGGCTAACTAATATGTATTCTTTAATTCGTACCTAAATTTATCTAAGTGTAGTGACTTGTCATTTTCTTTTTCATACTTGACTATGGTCAGTTGACAATTTATTTAAAAAGAGAGAGAGAGATGTGAGCTTTTTATTGTTTAGCGCATTGAATAAATCTTTTTCTGTTCCGGAATATCGGCCAGTCCTTTGCTTCTCCCAATTGTTTGTTTCAACAATTAATAAGTTGTTATTTCACTTCCCTTATTTTTCCTTTCGATCCAATTTTTATCTATTTCTGAATCTCAAATTCATAATTTCAATAAAATGGGCCCATCTTCTGCTGCTTTCACATTAATGAGGAAAGAAAAAACAGGATTGGGATGGATAGAATGGATACAAGGATGGTATCGTTTAACATATGAAACACTATTTCAAAAAATCAATGCTAGGAATTTACATGACCCTTTGCCTTTACCTCCTTTAAATGGCCAAACTTGCATTGTAACAGGAGCTACAAGTGGTATTGGACTTGAAATTGCTAGGCAATTAGCAAATTCAGGTGCACATCTTGTCATGGCTGTAAGAAACACAAATCTTGCACATCAAATCATCCAAAAATGGCAAAGAAATGAACCCGACTCGAGCCCCTTAAGCATCGATGTTTTAGAACTCGATCTCCTTTCTCTTAAATCTGTCGTAAAATTTGCACAAGAATGGAATTCAAGATCAAAACCCCTGCATGGTCTAATCAATAATGCTGGTATTTATTCCATAGGACAACCTCAGAAAATTTCTAAAGACGGGTACGAAACACATCTACAAGTTAACCATCTTGGCCCTGCATTACTTTCTGTATTACTCTTACCTTCACTAAAAAGAGGTGCTCCAAGTAGAATTGTTAATGTGAATTCGCTTCTGCATACAGTTGGTTTTGTTGATTCCCAAGATATGAATTTTATAACCAAGAAGAATAAGTTCTTGAGTCGAAAGGCTTATTCAAATAGTAAGTTGGCACAAATTATGTTTAGCAGTATGTTTCAGAAATACATACCAACTGATGCTGGAATTTATACGTTATGCGTAGAGCCAGGAGCTGTACGGACAAATGTAACGAGGGATCTTCCGAGGATTTTGAATATTCTCTATCAGAAAATGTTTTTTTTCATGTTTGATGCTCAACAAGGTTCAAGAAGTGCACTTTTTGCTGCTACTGATGTTGATATCTTAAAATATTGTGATAAGTTGAAGGCAGAAGAGTGGCCTGTTTGTGCCTTCATTGGTTGCCATTGTAAACCTACGAATCCTAGTAAAGAAGCACATAATGTGGAGACTTGTTATCAAGTATGGGAGAAGACATTGGAAATGGTTGGTCTTTCTACAGATGTTGTTGACATGATTTTTCAAGGAAAAGAAATTCATTGCCGCTATGGGACTGACAAAGATCAGTAAGCATGTTGCTCCCTACTTACGCAAAAAGATTTTTTTTAATCCTATTTGCACAGTATAATTTTCCGACGAGGAGGATTCAATTGTACTCCTCCTTATTACATGTAGCGCTGCCCAGAGGCGTATTCACCATCCAGTGTAGAAGCTATGGGTTCAACTGAACTCATAGTTTTTGCTCGTATCTTGTATTTTTACCCACAAAATCATTAAATATGTACAAATAATAAATTTTGAACCCATTAAATTAAATGAGATGTGGTAGAATTGTGAATCTATACCTATAAAATTTAAATCCTGAATTTGTCTTTGACTTTGCCGCCCTGAAGAGAGAAGATCTGTAGTGATAATTTTGTCTATATTTTAGCCATACATATTTCAATTCTTTGAAATTAACCATATAAAGGTAATTTCTTATCTGATCACATGTAGCTATATAAACATGTGCTGTTTGTTATACACCACAAAATAGGGTACTAACATTGAAAAAGGTAAAAACATTTCCACTAAATTGAATAGCAAAACAGAGTACGCAAGGATATTCGTGTGTGTATTTGGTTATTGGTGCACAAAGAGACAAAAGCCATAGCCAACTTTCAGAGGCAGAAGAAGCTTATATTCAATGAGTTTAACTGAACCTAACACTTTCGACAAGGGACATAGATATACATATATTTTGCAGGGGCACAAAAGGGCAACGCCAAAGCCAAGTACATTCTTGTGTGCATTCGGTATGTCATCGGAGGCTTTCCAGCCATGCCCCATGACCCCTTGGACGTGCCCTATGGCGTCCTGGCAAGCCTCCCAATGCTTAGAGCCATGGACGGCCTGATGGTTTTGGCCACGCCAAGTGACAAGCGCGTCTGCGCCTATGTCGCCCCACGGATAGTCCTCTCCAGTGCCCAGTCGCAGACAGATGCCAACAGCGCCTCGCGCAGACTCTGATGCTAAAGTCAAGGTTGCTGCCAATGGACCTGCTTCTACCTTCTAAGTCATTTTCATTGTAAATATAGAGTAGTTTTACTTCCTGTATTGCCAATATGTCTCTCTAGCTTAGTTAGGTCAATTCCTGTAACTTTGGTTTTATTTTTTTAAGCATTATTAGGGGGATCAAGCAATAAAACTTTCAAACAAGCAAACAATTCTCTGTACTAGTGTCTCTCCCCCTCGACACCGTGTTGCCTTTCTGTAATAGCTTTCATTAATGCAATCAAGCTTTCTTTCATTATCAATTCTCTTATATGTTCTCTCAATTTCTCTTGACATTGGTTTTTCCGTACGGCACTGACAGTCTCCTCTAACGTACGGAAGGGACCCCAGTTGGCAGATAGTAACTGCACAGACATCAGTTGCTTAGCTTTACGTCGCCCTTCCAAGGAATCTCAGGAAGGTGCCGCGTAATAGTTGGTATCAGAGCCTAGTCTCGACATCGGATGAGGGTAACACATTGTCATTACCACCATTTCTGACCATGGTGAATCATGTGGACCGCACTGCATCCCTTGAAGAGATGGTTAACGTATTACAACCCATCATGAATACGGTGGCTGATCTAAAAATCAACCAAGTGCAAAGGTTGGACGATTTGGACCGCAGGATGCGGCAGGCCGAAGATGATATTGCAAACATTAGTCACGACTCTGAAGGAGAACGACAAACGACAGCCATAGAGGCAACCAAATTTTTCAGTAAATTTGAGGTCCTATAACAGGAGAGGAGCGAGGATTTAGCCTATAGGGCATAAGAGGCAGACAGAGTGACTGCCACGCAGCAAATCATAGACAACTTGGCAGGCCAACTCAATGTTGTCAATGTTGCACTACAAGGCCTACTTCGAGGAGGCAGAAACCATATTTGAGGTGCTGTGAACCTCGCCCCTGTGCCACAAAAGCTGAAGGTTCCTAAGCCAAAACCATACAATGGAGCTCGGAATGCCAAGAAAGTGGAGAACTTCATCTTCGACATCGAACAGTACTTCGATGTCATGGGGGAGTTAGAAGAAGCAAAAAAGATAGGAATGGTTGCCATGTATCTTCAGGGTGATGCTAAACTCTGGTGGCAGGTGAAATATGAAGCCATCAGGGCCGGTGAAGATACTCTCGAGACACGGGCAGAACTGAAGGCAGTCATACGCCTACAGTTCTTTCTTAGAAATGTTGAGTACAATGCGCGGAAAAAGCTACGGGAGCTCTGTCAGACCAAGTCAGTGCAAGATTACGTGCGGGAATTCTCTGTGCTCATGCTGAACATACGGGATATGAGGTACAAAGACAAACTCTTCACATTCCTCGAAGGTTTGAAACTTTATGCCCGTATAGAGCTGCAAAGACAAAGGGTAGACACTTTACCCAAGGTGATCCAAGTAGCGGAATGCCTTGGGGACTATAAAGTGAAAGCTCGGATAGGCCTCAACCGCATGTCCAAGGAGGATATAAAGGGGGCAAACCTAACAATGGTGGCCCTAGAAGAAGTGGAGGAGATCGGAGTGCAACCAAATCTAAGACTCCTTCCTCAGGCAGCAATAGTGTTGCGTCTCACAACATCGATCGGGGGAGGAAGCCCCCTTCAGGATGTCATCATTGCGGCGGGCCATATTGGAACAATGAATGCCCAGAGGCACAAATGAACCCCCATCAAATATTTGATGATGGGATGGATGACGACACAGATGATGCTGACCAGACAAAACCAATAGGTGCCTTCAACACACTTGTATGTTCTTTTTCTAAGGCCTTAGCAGGAACCAATGCCGGTATTTGTAAGAAGAAGGACACATGCCCAACCAGCAAGAAAGGAAAAAAGAAGGCGGATGAGAGGCCTCCTCTTAACCAAGAGAAGACCCTGATGTTCGTCGAAATAAAAGTTAATGGCAAGCCCATTCGGACGATGATAGACACAGGTGCTACTTACAACTACTTAGCCTCAACTCAGGTAGAGCGCCTTGGTCTAGTTGTGGGAAAGACCAGAGGTCGTGTCAAGGCTATCAACTCACCGCCTTAGCTAGTGGGTGGAATAGCCAAAGGGGTGCCGGTGAAGCTTGGTCCTTATGAAGGAAAATTTAACTTGCGTATGGTTATCATAGATGACTTGGAGTTGATAGTTGGATTGGAATTCATGAGACAAACCAACACCATTCCTATACCATATGCAGACATGCTACTGATGATTGGAGCAGACGGGGCCAAGCCTTGCACAACCATAAAGATGGCTGCGGAGAACATATCGGCCTTGCAGTTGAAGAAGGGAGTCAAAAGACATGAACCTACGTTCCTGGATACCCTCTGTATTAAAGATATTGAATGCTCTTTGGGTATCATTCTTGCACTCATGAAGGAGCTGCTAAAGGAGTTTGAAGACGTCATGCCAGAGGACATGCCAAAGCGACTCCCGCCTAGGCACACCGTGGACCATGAGATGAGTTGGTGCCGGGTGCGAAGCCACCTGCCCGGGCGTATTACAGAATGTCACAACCCGAACTCACCGAGCTTCGGAGATAGTTGACGAAAATGTTGTACACGGGGATCATTGCACCCTCAAAGTCCCCTTATGGGTCCCATGTGTTGTTCCAAAAGAAACATGATGCCATCTTACGACTTTGTATGGATTATCGGGCCTTAAACAAAATTACTGTGAAGAACAAGTACCCTATCCCACTAATAGCAGACCTATTTGATAGACTGGGTGGTGTTATAGTGTTCACAAAAATAGACCTGAAGACAAGTTACTAGCAAGTCCGGATTGCTGAGGGAGATGAACATAAGACGACCTGTGTGACAAGATATGGGTCGTACGACTTCCTGGTCATGCCATTCGGCTTGACTAATGCTCCAGCCACATTTTGCACTCTGATGAACCAAGTCTTCTGAGAGTACATTGATGAATCGTAGTGGTGTAGTTGGACAACACTGTGGTATATAGCAAAACATTGGAGGAACACCTGGAGAACCTGCGGAATATCCTATCTCAACTGCAGGAGCACGAATTATATGTGAAGCTATCCAAGTGCTCTTTTGCCAAAAGACAGATTGACTTTCTCGGACATGTCATCGAGGAAGAGCGGATCAAGATGGACCAACAGAAGATTCAGGCTATCATAGATTGGCCGCCGCCTAAGGATATCCACTCCTTGAGGGCGCTCCTTGTCCTATGCAATTTTTATCGCTGGTTTGTCAAGAATTGCTCTCTCATTGTAGTGCGGTTTACAAAACTCCTAAAGAAAGCCATGCCTTGGGATTAGGGTCCCAGGCGAGCGGAGGTCTTCAACGCATTGAAAACGGCTATGTCTAGTAACCTCGTCTTGACCCTCCTTGATTTGACCAAGCTGTTCAAAGTATAAACGGATGCCTCTAACTATTCTCTAGATGGAGTCTTGCTACAAGAGGGGCATTCAGTGGCGTACGAGAGCCGAAAGTTGAAGGATGAAGAATGACATTATGTCGCCCACGAAAAAGAATTATTGCCTATCGTCCATTGCTTACGCCTTTGGAGGCACTCTGTTGGGAACTCTGTTCGTGGTCAAGACAGAAAGCACAGTTGTAGCCATTTCATGACCCAGGCAAAGTTGAATGGCCGACATGCTAGGTGGTAGGAACTCCTAGCGGAATTTCACTTCAATCCCGAGTACTTAAGTGAGAAGACCAGCCAAGTTGCTGATGCGCTTAGTCGAAGGGCTAATCTAGCATTAGTGTGCCTACTCGCCACCCTAAGGGGGAGCGAGGTGGCCACCCCTATAAAATACCAGATACAGGATCTACTCACCAAGGATCCTGCTGCACGGTATCAGGTTGATTTGGTAGGACAAGGCAAGACTTGCTAGTTTTACATGGAAGATGGATTCTGGAAGGTGAAAGGAAACCAATTATATGTTACTAAAGGAGGCGATCTGCGAAGGACCCTTCTGATGGAACGCCATGATACTTTGTGGGTCGTCCACCCAGGTGAAGAACGCACCATGACATTGTAGTGTCGTGCTTATTATTGGCCTCAAATGGCTAATGATGTTGTGCAGTATGTGAAGACTTGCCTAGTATGCCAGAAAGATAAGTCAAACCGCTTGACACAAGCGAGACTTTTGGAGCCATTGCCTGTTCCAAAGAGATCTTGGGAAAGTGTTTCACTGGATTTCATCACCAGATTGCCCAAGGTCGGAGATCTTACATCTATCTTAGTTGTGGTAGATCGATTTTCCAAGTATGTTACATTTATAGCAGCCCCAAAATATATATCAGCATAAGATACAACTCAACTCTTCTTCTCTCATGTTGTCACGTAATGGGGTCTACCTAAAGACATCGTTAGTGATCGCGACTCTCGCTTCACTAGCAACTTTTGGACTCAGCTCTTTAAGTGCCTTAGGTCAAAGTTGAGCCACAGTTCAAGTTTCCATCCACAATCAGATGGCCAGACAGAGCGGTTCAATGGCATGCTGGAGGAATAACTCCGCCATTTTGTTACCGGATCGCAGAAGAATTGGGTGAATCTTTTGGATGTTGCTCAATTGTGTTTCAATTTACAAAAGACCTCTATTACAAACAGAAGCACTTTTGAAATTGTTACCAGACAATAACGGCTACTCCATGCCCCAAAAATGTTGAAATCTCCTCGAACAGCTAGCTTCTCGAAGGAACGGAAGTGAAATTTGGAGATAGTGCAGAGTTATCTTGTCAAAGCTCAAAAGCGGGTGAAAAAGCATGCTGATCAAAATCGCCGCTTTGTTGAATACCAAGTAGGAACAAAGTGATGGTGATATCCCAAAGCGATAATTATTTGTAGGGGTCTATGACACTCGCCTATTGCAAAAGTACATTGGACCATTGTCCATTGAGAAGCGCATTGGGAAAGTTACATACTGGGTGATTACCCCAACTTGTGGAAGACTCATCCAGTCTTCCATGTCAGCCTTCTGAAACCTTTTCGGGAAGACATGGAGGATCCTTTACGGAGCCAACTCACAATACCTAGTATTCGAGGCCCTAATTCAACCGGAAAAAGGTGCGTAGAAGCTATTCTCGATGATCGAGTGGTTCATGCTTCAAGAAAAGATCACCAAGAGTTCTTGGTAAAATGGTAGGGTTGTGATACAGAGGAGAATACTTGGGACAAGGGAACAAACCTCAAAGCCTACAAGAGCATGATCGATGATTATCTTGCGAGTAAGGCGTCGAGGACGTCGCCAACTCAGGTAAGGGAGAAAACTATTACATGGCGCTTTCCTGAGATTCCTTAGAAGGGCGACGTAAAGCTAAGCAACCGATGTCCGTGCAGTTACTATCTGCCAACTGCGGTCCCCTCCGTACGTTAGACGAGACTGTTAGCGTCGTATGGAAAAACCAATGTCAAGAGAAATTGAGAGAACAAAAAGGAGAATTGAGAATAAAAGAAAGTTTGATTGTATTAATGAAAGACTACAGAAAGGCAAGACGGTGTCAAAGGGGAGAGACACCAGTACACAGAATTGTTTGTTTGTTTGAAAGTTTGATTGCTTGATCCCCCTAATAATGCTTAAAAAAATAAACCAAAGTTACAGGACTTGACCTAACTAAGCTAGAGAGAATTGGAAATACAGGAAGTAAAATTACTCTATATTTACAATGAAAATGACTTAAATTCCTACAAGGTAGAAGCGTGTCCGTTGACAGCAAGCAGCCTTAACTTAAGCATAGAGTCTGCGCGGAGCGTTGTTGGCATCTGCTTGTGGCTGGGCACTGGCGAGGGCTATCAGTGGGGCGATATAAGCATAGATGCGCTTGTCACTTGGCGCGGCCAAGACCACGGGACCGTCCATGGCGCTAGGTGTTGAGAGGCTTGTCAGGAGGCCATGGGGCGCGTCTAAGGGGTCATGGCTGGAAAGCCACCCATGACAGGTTGTATGTATACATGAAAACCCACTAAAATTGCAATTGATTCTAAACTTCTAACCCATTATTTAAGAGTACAATGAGTTCAAAATATTAAGTTACTAGTTTTGGAAAAATCTTAAGTAACGGCACTACCAACTATAATTTAGGCAGCTATAATTCAATAAACACCAGTCTTCGCTTAAGTTAGATGGTTTATGTTTAAGTTACCAATCAATTAAACCACAGACACTATAAAGTCATCAGCATTTTAATTGTGACATTTTACCTATCGTTAGTTCATCAAGTAATTCAGCATTTACTGAAAACTCAAATCATTATCAAAGAACACTACCAGGGTAAAGTCCATTGACTAAGTGTGAAGATTACTTTTGAATTAATAAGCTGCTGATATCACTCCTAATTTCATTCTTGCACACGTCCAAATTACTTCGACAGATTTATAATCGGCTAGGCTCATTCATAGGGTCCAAAAGACATTAAATTCAAGACAAAAACAGAAGCATGAATGCGTACAAGCAATTATCAAAATCTGGTTGTTTAACAATAAAAAATGTTCCGATGGCATCTTCAAAAAAAGCTAAACGCTCTCTAAAGATAAATCCATATGTTTACTACAAAGACTAATTCAATGCTGGTCACACTCAGTGAGACTTCACATATTCCTGAACAATGTGGAGTCCTTCTGTTTCCTCTCCAAAATCCTGGAATAGCAATTTAAATGTGAATTAAACGTTGAGATATTGACAAAAAAAAATATTACTCTCAATAATATTAGGTGTAGCTCATTCTTTACCTTTACGACAACACAACCGCAACCAACAACCTTCCTTGCTTTGCCTTCTGAATCAATCTTGCACAGCTGCAAAATGAAATATGAAAGTGAGAAAATTAGCCGCAGTATTTAGCTACCAAAACTCAACAAACAGACTTCTGAATTGATTAATTGTTGAAAGAGAAAAGGCAGTAACTGCTTTTCTTTAAACTTTAATCAGAATCAATAGCTTTTTACTTACACCAGCCCATTCGCCGAGTGTCTTGGCACTAGGAACTGTGATCAGGTTAACATTGTGATCAGCACATAGCGCTTTGACCAATTTCACATAGTCTGGTTGGTCGCAGTCCTCTGCCAATACACAAAGTTGGGCAGCATGCTTCTCGATGACCTTTGCACCCTCGTGAAGGCCTTTAGCTAACCCACCATGAGCCCGTGATTTCCTGAGGACAAGTTGCAATGCCGTCATGATATCCATGGGCTCACCAAGAGCGGCAGCGGGAGCTGGGGTCTCAGCAACAACAGCCTCTTCACTGCATTACATTAAATCAAGGAATAAACAAAATGACATGGAAATGAGAAGATAACCATTTAAATCGAGAGCTTCTAAATAATAAGAGAAATGTCATCAAGTAAAGATGGTTAGAAAAGATGAATACAAGACAATCAAAATGATAAAACATGAAAAGATGGAAGGTGGCCTTATTTCCTAAATCAACTCTACAATCCATGACATACAAAGCAACAAAAACCAAAAAGAATGCGGTATCTTTACTAAAAAAGAGAACTAATATGGCTTGTTCATGTTAACCAAATGCAAGTTACCCAATTTTGGAGAGACCAAGAAAATGTAAAATTTCAGTAAACATTAACCAAAATATGGATCATATGAAACATGTCTATTCCAGGTACAAAAATTTTCATGCCAGTGCACATAGTTAATGCTGCTAAATCTATAATACTATTACTACTTACCCAGACATTTTCTCTTCTTGGATCTAATTCAAGATATAAACCAAACCTGTCATAAGCCAGCAAAAATAAATTCAGAAAATGAAATTACGTCAACAAAAAGGCTGAAAAACTAACCACCTTAAAATTAAGCATGAATTAGTTAAACAGGAATAGAATTGTGGGGGCACCAATAGAACTTCTCCCTTCAAAACACATTCTTAGCAATGACATGAATTGCTTAGCATTCATTTCGTTCACAGACTAGTTATGCAGGATTAATCTACAGAGATTAATAGTACCAGTATAGTTATTCGATCTTGTATACCATATAACAGAATGTGGAATACTTATTTTTAAGCTATAATTATACTGATTTTAGTTATACCGAAATGAAGATACTAACCAAAAACAGGACAATAATGCCAAATGAGTACCGGGATTATTTTTTTATCTTTCCAACCAAACCAACTCCTAGAGATTGGCGTGTTCACTTTATCATTTACTTCTTATTTGTAAGAGTAGTCTCCACCAGTGGCATAGGCACAATTTTTCATATGCGGCGTCACAATTTGAAGAAATGAACAAATAAATAACTTATTGTAGTTGTAAGCGGTGTCATTTTCTATATTTTTTCTCTATAATTATAATTCTCTTATACATAACTAGTAAAAAAATTCGACGAAGTGGTGTCCCGTGACACCGCATAGGACAAGGTGTATACGCCCCTGCTCTTACCAACAACCGGATACATGCTAACTCCTACCAATACATATATATGGTAACTATACCAAAGTTCAGGCATAAGGCAATCAATTAGATGTTTTTGTCTCTACTTGGATCTAAACCTTGCTCTACAATGATTCATTCTAGCTTCATTGACTACTGTATATGTATACATACACACACACACAGATAGATATGCAAAACAAAAAAATTTAATTGCACATACACAAGAGACTGTATAGAATCATTTTTTTAATAAAAGTAAATAAAGAGATTAATCAGTAAAGATTGAGGTAGAGAGAAATAGAATACCTCCGATGAAGAGAGAGCAGCGTCGGACAGTGAAGGAAAATAGAGATGCTGAGAAGCTTGCGGCTCTTATATTTAGGCTTTCAAAAACCTAAAAACCTACACACACTTTTACTCTATTATACTAGAGTCCGTGGTCTCTAAGCCCAAATTCAACTTTCTGGACCATGGCCCATATTATCTACCCATTAACAGCTCATCCCCTATTTCACTTGGGCAAGTTACACATGTCGGTCGGCCAAAAATTAATTACATCTACTAGTTAAATATATATAAAAAAATATGTATATTATATATTAATATATAAAATATATATATATTTTGCCAGCTATTATTTTTGAAAATTACTATAGTATATAGTTTTCCCACTTCACTTTGTATACAGTCCAATTCTATGTTGAATGCTTAGTTGGTACCATCAAAGGATGTGGTGCAGTGGATGAGATTGTTCTTCCTTTAATCGGAGATCGAACCCTGAGTATGAAAAAAAATTTGGCAGGGAGCGCTTCCCCCCGAATGGGGCCCTACGCGGCGCAAATCCGGATATAATCAGATTCCAATACGGATACCGAACACCGAATGAAAAGAAAAAAAAGAATGCTTAGTTGGTCAAATTTACATTTAAAATGAGTTTAGTCTATCAAAATTACTAACTTAATCTTTTTTGGGAATTTTACACGACATCGCAATTTAGAAGCATTAAGAACATTTTTGATGCACCTTCAAATAATTAACAAACTTAATACTCTCTTCGTTTCAATTTAGATGAGCTACATTGATTCGGCACGCAGTTTAAGAAGAAAAAAAAGAAACTTTTGAAACTTGTGATCTTAAAAGCTTGAGCGATAAAAGTTTTGTGGGACCATGACATTTGTGTGATTATAAAAGCTTCTCATTAAGGGTAAAATGGGTAAAATAAAAAGTTTAAAGTTAAATTATTTCCAATTGTAGAAATATGTCATTCTTTTTTGAATGGACTAATAAGGAAAGTGTTTCATCTAAATTAAAAAAGAGGGAGTAATAATTTTCATTTTGTAGCAATTAAGCCAAATACTGTCCCCCTTGATTTTAGTTTCCAATTTTGGTAAAAATATCCCTCACAAACTTCCTAATTTTCTCTCTGTCACACCTCCTTTTTACCCGCCCGAAGGCGGATATAGGAGTTTTTCCAATTAAAGTGACATAAATCAAAATGGGATTAATTAATTTATCAGAGTCGCCAGTTGGAATAGTTTAATTGGTGTCTCAAGTTACCCGTTTATTTTTAAAATCCCAAATCGAGGAAATCGACTTTATTTAAAAAGTCTACGAAACCAAATATTCTAGGTAAGGAATTATGTTAACCCGGGAGAAGGTGTTAGGCATTCCCAGGTTCCGTGGTTCTAGCACGGTCGCTTAAACTATTAATAGTCGGCTTATTATCTTATTTATTACATGTTTTAAACCTATTGTGCATTTTTTACTTTAAAACCGCTTTAGGATTTATGGAATTATTTCTTGAAACAAGTTATGGTTGTCGTACACTTGCCATTTTGGGACACACCGCAAACCACGCTACATGAAATGCACCTGCAATTCGCGATATGTTATTTTATTATTGTTGAGGAATTGAAATTGAGTCACATAAAATGTACACCCAGATTTGGTAATTAAAAATCACAACTACATCACGGAAATCGTACACGTAGCTATGATTGAATCATTTAAAGAACGCGCCTAAAGCAACTACGAAGGTTTAAATTAACAACATTTATGAGGGCCGTGGAGAGTTTAATTAATGGCGCACCTCAATTTTTACAAGGTTTGAATTAATTTCATGAGGGTCATGGGTTATTTAACGGAAAATGGCACACCTCAATTTTAGAGGGCTTAATTAATTAAGATAACTAATTTGGACTTAAAAATATAACTGAACCCGCTGAGCTCTTAATTATTCTTTGGCAAGAGATTTGGGAGCCGACAGTGGCCCATTTGACCTTCTGGCAAAAGGATCAAGCAATCCTTGCAATTGCGTTAGGCCTGAAATTGGGTCCAAAGAAGTGAACCAAATTCAAAGGACTTGACAGGCCTTTTTTTCTCACCAAGAGCTGGCTCATTTTGAGCCTGTATGAGACGGGCCCAGTTACTATATTTTTCGGCCGGGCCTATTCACCCTTACTTCTAACCACTACTCGTGCATTTGCAAAAATTAAAGAATTTGAAATCAACTAAGCTTTTAAAGGATCAAAAATATGCAGCGTAATTTTAATTCAAACATTGCCAACACAGTTTGCAAAAATATATACTTACACCATAGTTGATAAAGAACCTTTGAACAAACCGAATTCTTAGGCTTATGGCCCAGGCCTAATGACCGAAACTCAGGTTCATTTGGGGTAATTTTTATTTATGGGCTTACTCAAAACTTCAGCCTATTTTGAACTTGGGGGTAACCCCTTTACCATTACCACCAGGCTGCTTTGCTTCGGCCTTAGCCAAGCCCAAACTAAGAATTTCAATTCCTCCCTTATAGCTTATAAAATAAATCAACAGAAGATGTCTAATTTAAGCCAACGCTATTGACAGAAACTAAACTTCAAATTTTGCCATATACTAATCCATGCCATGATGAATATACACTTAGATGCATTAATTGCAATCCAGTATACAAAATGTAAGTAAAATTTAGGCTGGAATTTACAAGTAGAGCCTGTTTAACCAAGTTCTTTAACATTCCACTTACTACAAAAAAATCTGAATATAATGACAATTTTACAGCAGTAAACAATCTTTTGTATTGCTATTGAACCAAAAATACTACTTTCTTAAGAACTACTCTAAGTAACAGTCCAAACTACAACTACTTGACTGACTGTATTTAGGCTACCACTATTACAAATTTGCATAACTAAAGAGAATTCCTGCCTCTTTTGGACATGGCTTGTCCATTAAAGCTTGGTCTTCCTTCATCATATCCATATCATACAACAGGGTTCCAAAGTTTTAGCTTCTAAACCTGCTGATTTTAGCCAACCAATGGCTAAATCTGCAGGCTGCAGCTCATGGCCAAACAATCAAAAAAATAGTTTTTTAAGTAAAAGGAATCAGGTGAAAGAGAGAAAGAAAGCATAACTCAAATAAATTACAAACAACATCAAACCTAAATGCTATTATGAAGCAAAGCTATTTATGCAGTTTTAAGATTATTTTCCTACTACTGAAATGCACATAAAAACATAAGAAAAGCTGATGAAGAAAAATGGACACACTTTAACTCCTACTATGAAAACATACAGCCATACACACAAAGTCAGGAAGAGCTTCAAGTTTGCGCAAATAGATTCTTTCATAGTCAGAATAGGGTTACATGCCTAAAGGCAAAATGAACAGAAGAAAAAGGAACCAAATAAAGGCTCCCAAATCCAAAGAGGAAATGACCAGAATCCAGCAGCAACAGCCAACAAAACACAGCAATAAACCCGGACTATGTGAAAACAGCTTTGAAACCAAAAACCAGCTAGAGGAAACCAGGGAAATCTCTACTTCACACCATATTTTAACTTGTAAAGAATCAGAAAATCAGAGGTTTTGGAGTTTTTTCAATGATTTTTGGAATCTGAACTTTTCAAGAATAAAATAGAGCTTTTTGCAGAGAATAAGGCTGAATGTCTGTCTTCTTTAGTAAACTTAGAATGAGAAAATGCAGAGAACTTTTAGGTCTTTTTTTGGTTATCAAATCTGATTTTTCTGTATAAAAATGGTACCATATATAGGTACCAAAGATGTCATCTGCTGGAAGAATTATTCCTCAGCCACAAAAAGCATATTCCAACAGAATTGGACAGCTGGTTTTCCTCTATTGGTTTTAGTACTTTGTACTAACCAAATGAGGCCAGCTGCCCTTCTTTTCTAGAACATTCCAGCATAAAAATTATCTGATTTCAACAACTATCTAGCCATCTATGACCCCCTAAGTTTCTTTTTGTTCATTTGACCCCTCTAAGTATCTATTGATTTGCAGACTAGGGAAAACACAAACAAACATGCCAAGACAAATCAAATGAGCAAAATTAAGCAGTTGGATGAATCCGGATACTAAATGGGAAACTACAATTAACTGATTTCGAGATGAATCCATGATTTAAACAAACAGAACTCGAATTAACTAAAAGAAAATCATGCAATCGAATACTGAAATTCAAAACATGCTTTTAATCAATCAAGAACAAATAAACAGTCATGAATAAAGAAAGAGAGAAAAAATAAAATCTAAAATTAAACTTAAACATGCGGCTAATAAAAACCATTTAAACATGCAGAAGAAAAACAAAGATAAATTTAAACAAACAGAAGAAAGGAAGGAGATTTACCTAAATTTATTTCAAGACTAAGTCAATTTGAGCACTCATCCAAAATCCTTCGAAGTGTAAATGGACTTTGACTACCATTAATCAACTGTTCTTAACAGTCGACTAATAGAGGTTTTAAGTCCACTTGACCAAATCTTGAACAAAAATCAGAAAAGGAAAAAAATTAGGGCTCGATGATTCTGAGATTTAAGATTCGTGGAATTCGGCTGGGATTTTTGGGGAATCAATGGTAAGATAGGGGTGAGGGAAGGTTGAGGCCTGTATTGTATGAATTTGGGGTAATTTGGGGAAGTTAGGGTTTTTTGGGCCGGATTTTCGATCTAAAATTCGAGCAAATCGGCAGGGATTCGAAGAAAAAGAGTTGGTGATATGGATTGAGGAGGTGAAGGGGAGTTCAAGGTGTAAATTTGGGGAGCTTTGGACCACCGGAACCACCGTGAGGCGATTTCCGGTGGGCGGTCTACGGTGGAGCCGGTGAGGGGTAAAGGGGCGGCTAGGGTTTGTTCTCGGAGATAATAGAGATGGAATGAGAGGGGTTCAATTGGGGGGGGGGTCCAAGGTTCGGACAGTTTTATTATTAAGTGAACTGTGAGTTCCGAGTCGTTGGATGATTCAAATCCAACGGTTGTGATTAAATTAACACAAAACGGGGTCGTTTTGGAACCATGGGAGCTAGACCGGGTATACAAGATTTGGGCTTGGGTTTTGGTAATTTGGGAACGGATCTGGGCCAAATTTAGGTGTAAAATTGACCCAATTTCAAAAGCAAACCCCTTTTTTCCATTCTTTCTTTTATTCCTTTTCTTTTTCTCTTTTTTTTTTTAAATTAAAAACCTAAATTAATCACAAAATTGTGAAGTTAAACTAATTAACTAATTGTAAAAATTATAAAAATAACTTAATTCTAAATTAAAAGAGAAAAATCAGTAAACTAAAAATTAAAAGGCGAAAAATGTAAAAATGAGCTATTTTTTGTAATTTTCAAATTTCTATAAAACAAATAATTAATGATTAATCCTAAAAATGTAAAAACCAATCCTAATTCAACGCATGATATTTTTGGTATTTTTCATGATTTAAATAAAAATTAAACATGCACAGAAATGCAAATAATTAAGAAAATCCTACAAAAATTCCTAAAATGGCAAATAATTAACAGAAAACCTATTTTCTTGGGATTTTATAGGAGTATTTCGTTTAAGGCAAAAATCACATGCTCACACTCTCCATCCAATTCATCTATCTTTGCGTACAAAGCACTCAATTGATTAATCGATAAAAGAAATTTGAGATCTGAGATTCTGAGGAGTTTTGGAGATTTGTGTTTGAGTTTCGAAGTGAGAAATCTAAGTGATTCTATTAGATATTCTCTACTGGGAAGCCATATTTGAGAAAAAGATATGATTCCACCATTGTCAAGTTGAAGTTTCATCTGATTTCAGTTACACTCAAACGTTTGTGTCGAAAATCAGGCGGGTGTTGCTTGATCTTGTTGGAAATGGCTTGGAGTCGTCGATTTTGAAGTTTGAGTGCATTTAAAACTAATTCGAATTGGTTTTGATATAAGAAAAATTCGAAGTCGAGATTTTGAAGAATACAACTATGTATGTCTTGTATGTAGGTGTATGTCATGTCTATCAATATTACATACATACAACAAACATGTGATATATATATATAGGCTGAATACATATGGAGACACTTAAAGTTGACACAATTTTTTATTTAGACACCTGAACTTAGGGGTGTTCCTAATGAGCACGTATATTACACGAACTTTGTTCCAATTAGACAAGTGACATACATGAGATTTTTCTTTTAAACCTCGAAGTACAATGCACCAAGTCGTCCCAAACTTAAGATGTAAGCTCTTCCAGATGTTTACAAACTTTTGAAACAACAACCAGTCGAAAATGATTTCTAATTTGCAAACCCAAATTTCAGCTTCGAAGCTTCACTAGAGGCGACTGATGTGTTTATACATGTTTTAATCACCAAAACAGTGACTATCCATGTTTTTAAGTTTAAAAGTAATTCAAAAGCAACTTCCCAGCAACAAACAGTGGTTCTTCAGTTAAATTGTTTTTTTAACTTTAGATTTGGAAAGTGAAAGAACCCAGAGCAGAAGGAACCTTGAAGTTTTCAACCGTTACAGCTCCCAAATCAATTTGTAATCTAGAATTAGATTTTGTGAACAATCTGAGAGAAAAGATAAGAATCATATCCTTAAAATCCCTATGTAGATTTTGTTGGAGGTGGCATATATTATGCGAAGATTTTGTTGCTATATTTTGAAAGTGGAATAGCACCGTGTTTTTTTTTTTTTTTTTTGTAATTAGGGGTGGGTCTTATGTAAATTTTTTCAATTTCACACATTTGCTAATCTGAGATTCAGCAATCTTCAATTTAGAACGTCCCTAGTCCAATTACACGGAAAATCATCTTACTGGTCAGTGGTACAAATTTTACAACCGCCATGAAGAATATTTAAGTGCTAGCAACAGACTAATTTAATAGCAAGAGACGTCCAATTCCCACCACCTAAACTCTCATAGCATCTGTTGCCGAAGAGTCTCCTACATCATCAGCAACTATGTAATGAACCACTAACAAGATACTGCACTACAATGCATGAAACAGAGCAAGTGAAGGTGTAAGCAGATATTCCATTTGACAGAAATGGAAGAAAATATATGAGCACCTTGTTATCATCTCTTCCTCTTATGTGTCTTTAATTGCTTGAAAATGAAGCTGATTGCTTCCTTTAGTGTAGCCTTCCTTTGTTCCTTGAAATTCCACAGCTCAGGGATCACATATCTGCCACTGGGATTGTATTCCTCAATCTCCTTTAGAGCTTCAGTTACCGCATTGTAAATTTCATCCCCCCATTCCTCCTTGAGCTTTTTTAGAGCTTCATCATTCTCATCAATCACTTTCTGCAGTTAGTTGCAAAATTAATTAGATACTCAAAATGGCAGCCAATATGACAAGAAATATGCTTCTCTCTCTTTCAGATCGTTGTGGAGCAGTTAGGATACCAAATTTAGGGGACAGGTTCACAACTATTCTCTTTTGGCTGGCATCAAATAGGGGTTTGGTTTTCTTTTCTTCTTTTTGCTATTACCTTACGTAACTAAAGATTATGGTCTAATTAAGTTTTGCCACCTTTACCCAAAGATAAAAGACGACTGTCGTTGAGAAGACCATGAAACTAATAGCCAGCAAGAGAAGCCCCTCATTCTTTTTAGTACCCATGAGGATTATATTTGTACATGAGATTGGGTGTATGTTGTAGAGAAACATATTTTTGTGTAGGCTCTCCAACAGTCTAACTATTGATATACTTCTTGTATATGGCATATGGGAATTTCCCCACACTAAAAAAGTTACTTTACCTTCTCAAAAAAATCCTCCTTCTTTAAACGTCAGACCTTTATGTGCAATGCACAGCTCTTAACCTAAAAGGAATAATATTGGCAGCAGTAACATAATAAAACAAATAGGCATAAGGGACAAACCTCAGCCTTGGACTCGTCAACCATGAAAGTTTTAAATGGATGCCAATCAGAGTCTTTTATTTTTTCCTGCCAAAGAGAACACAGTTCTAAAGCCTTGATCTCAGCTTCCTCATTTGGGAACCTTTGCTTGCATGCATTCTGAAATGCTTTTGAATCGATTTCCCCCATTCGTCTTATCCCAATATGGGAGCGCCCGCTGGTCAAGAGCTCATTCAATCCCTAAAAAGATGATGATTAAGCAGCCAAAAGGCAGTGTGCTTTAACAAGAAGAAGCTCCAACACCAAACAAGGTTTTTAACCGCATCTCATAACATAAAAATCTTACTGCCATATTGCCATTAATACTGAATCATACCGTAATTAACGTGCGCCGAGCATCTTGTAGCTCATCATTACTCCTGCGCTCCTTCGCTAGAAGGGTTTGATTCAAGGATTCCAAGTCGTCCATTTCTTCCATTTTCCCAACCAGCTCCTCGTTCATCTCCTTGATTTTATTTTGCACAGCTGCATCGTCGTCACCTCCTAGATGCTTCATAACTTCTAGTTTTCCTTTAAGTTCTGCAATTTCCATTTCCAGCTTCTGCTTGGTATCATTCTCTCTTTCTAGCTCAAGTATCTTTCTCAAAGCTTCCTCCTTCTCTCTCTGCACATGTAAAAGCACTAATGACTAAAACAGTATTGAAATAACTCGAGTGAAGACTATTTGTAAAGAACAGTAGCAGAAACCCCATTGCCAGGTTTTTGCGGGAGCAAATGTGTGTGTGTGCGCGCGCGAGTGTGCGTGTACACAGACGCGGGGGACGGGGTGGGGGGGTGGGGGGTTATGAATGCAGCACCTTATGTTCTTCAACTAGTCTCAACACATTCTCATCAGCTTTCCTTTGTTCTGCAGAGGCCATTTGAAGTGCTGAGTTTCTTACGTCATTCTGAAAGTCCACAAACGATGTTCAGGATCCTTAAGATGTAAACAAGAAAAGCATTGAATGTATTTTCCAGAACAAATTCTTCTAAAAAAGAATAGGAAGCTTCAGCATATTATTCTACTTCACACAATATACATCCGTAAGTAAGCTGACCACCAAAATCCAGAAGAGTGTAACTACCTACATTATAATAATGTAAAATATCAGACAACTTTGACTGATATTAGAAGTTTGATCACCTTTTGCTTCTCCTCATCCAGCTTTTGCTTTTCTCTTTCAGTTAAGGTCTCACGTTTGTTCAATTCTCTGCTCCAAATATCTAGCTGCTTCTTCTTCCTCTCCAGTTCAACACTTAACATCTCCTGCTCATGTAGGACCTTCTGTACATGCTCCCGTGCAAGGCGTTGCATCTTCCTTGTTTCTGTATTTTAGATACCAGTTATACAGGAGGCACGATAGCAGTTTCTTTAACCACAAAATACAAAAATACTAGTCCTATTTCTTTCTCCAGAAACAGACTTTCTTGAATTCCTGATTTATATCAAACCGATGGCCTAGAGTCCCTTAGAATTCTTTTAAAGCAATCCTGGAGACATTTAAAAGTAATTGACATGTAGAAACAAAGGAAACATGTCAATAGAGAACATGTGTGATGTATAATTTCAAGTCCAAATACTCTCATCATATCAGTGGAAAATGTCAAATTTCCTAACACATAAAAGAAGGAACATAATTATCACATATAATTGCACAGTGAAATGAAAATAGTAAAATGGATGGGTTTATGACTGGGAACCTTCAAAGAAAGAACGATGTAGTATGTCTTTCTCCTCAAGCATCTGCCTAAGAGACAACGTCTTTAAATTGAACTGTATCTGCAGCTCATCCAGATTTTCATTTTCCATATCAATCTCGTTAGCTAGAGTAGCTACAACCTTATTCCTATCCTGGGTTTCTTCCTTGATCAGGTCAGATATAGTCTTTAACTCCCCCTTTCCACGGAGGTATTCTCCTATTGCCCCTTCTGCTCTAAAATCATCTTCCCGAGCAACCCATCCATAAATATTTGAACTGGGGCAACTTTTATGGGCACACCATTCCTTTTTACTGCAGCGCCTAGCTTCAAAGGATTTCTCAAATTCCATTGCATTATTGAAACCAGTCCAATTCCTATCAAAAGTCACAATAGCTTCAGACACCAGCACTTGGTTATCATGGAAAAGCATAATTTCCAAGGGCTTATACAAGGAGAATTTTTTTAACCAATACTCCTTGTTGTCCACAGATTCTCCATCTGCTGTTTCTTTTGACATATTGACAACAACTGCAGTCCAAGGCCAGCAAAATACTTCTGTTTGCTCGGCTTCTGTGCGCTCTGGTGTGACAGCACGTGGGGGTACTGGCTCAGCCTCATTAGCTAGGTCAGATTCCAAGTACATTGCAAGTGCCAAGTGGTTTGCTTTTTGTTTTGCACCTAAACGAGCACCTTTACCTGCACCAGAAGCATGTTGAAGGAGTTCCTTGTACTTGTAATCTTGCTTCTTCCTCCCAGCACAAAAGGGGCATCTGAGAGACCCATTTGGACCCTTCACTTTGTATTTTCCAGTTCTCAGTTCTTGATAAGGTTTCTCTATATAATCATTAATCTCAGAATCACTGAAATCTGATTCCTCATCTGAGCTGCTCATCTGATTGAAACACAAAGCAAGAGTCAATTTTCAGAGAAGAACATAATACAAACAAATAACAAGCAAATCAAGTTAAAAGCCAACAAACAACTTCAGGACAATATACACCAGAAGATGTCAAAAGCAGCACATGGTGGCAGAGGTTACAAATACACATACATAAATATGGTGCAAAGCACTGACAAGCACAGAAAACTAGAGATAAAGGAGTTACTAACCATCAGGGATGGTGTAGAACAGTGTACATAAGAGTCCATAACTCTCCACCTTCCCCTACTTACATAAGCTTCACCCAAACAATTCCAAACTCATAAAAACATTTCCCAAACACGCTTAGTTACTGGACAGTGCATAAATAAATGATCTACATTTTTGTCTTCTGCCAGGCATAAGTAGCATCTATTGCACAAAGGAATACCTCTGCTTTTCACATTATTTTGAGTAAGAAGCACCCTTAATTATCAAATATGGAATTTCTTTTTAAATGCTTGGGCATCGGGTGACGTTCTTCAAATTCTGCTTTGGACATTCTTCATGCATGGCATAAAAGGGTTTTGTCTAAAGAACCATTTCGAATCTGGAACACTATATTGGCAGTACTTTGGTGGGTGATTCGGAAGGAAAGAAATGCTAGAGTTTTTGAAGAGAAGAAGGAGAATGTTATTAACCTTATACACAAATGTTTATTTTTGCTCAACTTTTGGCATAAATATGGCTTGGGTCGATGTTTTGGAATCTGAAGCCATGATTGATTTTCTTAACTCTCTAAACACTTTGTAAAGTTATCTCCTTTTGGATCTACATTTCTCCAGCATTCCTTATTGCTGGTTTTCACATCAATAAGATATCTCAATTGCTTATAAAAAAAATAATATCGAGATTCACGCTGACTGTGTAAGAATACTGGTTTGAATGTGCATTTCAAGTGAGATACGAGCTTTGACGCACAAATCTACAACTTTGATAAAACATAAGTTTATGTGTAAACACAATTTCAAACTTCCATAAACTTTTCCAACTTCAACTTCAAATACTCTTCTTTTTCAACATCAACTCAAATATTGTCTAAACACCTATCTAGTTTTGAGGATTTGTTTTTTAAGATTGAATTATTTATAATTTGGATGAAATAAACCCAGTAATGCCGAATGAAGGAAGGCAAGAAAAGAGAACTGTCACTGTTTCAGAAGAGCAGAAAGCAAGAAACAATTACACAAATTCGTTGCAAAAAAGCAGACGCTGCTAGTAAAAAAGTAACAAAATTGACAGTGAAAACAAGTCCGCTTTTTCTACATTTTCATACCTTGTTACCAAATCGATTGGAAAACCTCCGTCAATGAAATGACTGAGCTTCAGGAACGGAAATGAATTGTCCTTCGCCGGTGACAGTGGTGGTCAACGGAGCTCCGGCAGTATTCTCCCGAGGAGTAAGAGGAAACCCTATAAAATGGACAGTGAATTTGCTGTGTGTGATTTCCGAGGCATGGCATGATATTATTGGAGAATATAACAAAAATGGTCCCTTATGTTTGGGTCGACTCGAAATAGGACCTTAAATATATTCTTAAGTAGTTTTGATCAATAAATTTGCCAAACGTGAACACTTTTGGTTTCCATAAAATATTAAAAAAATCCTTTTGTTTGATAGGACGAGAACTATTAAAAATTGAAGAAACTGCAATAGAAAGAATTACATTAGACGTCAAAGACAGAAAAAAAAAATATTGAAATTGCACCTCAAAAAGTGTACCAAGCTCTAGAAATAAATAAAAAATAATAAGAATTGCAAAGCACTTTCAATGTGAGTTCCCGCTAAATACTTGTCGCCATGTGTGGGAAGGTCCATACATGGACATGAGGTTGTTTCAACGGCTTGACCCGTGACCTTCTGGAGAAGGTCACATGACATCAACTTTACCAGTTACGCCGAGGCTCTCATTCGATGATTTGATGTGACTAAATCTTAAATAATTATATTTTGTTTACTTAATGAATTTTCTTTAAAAAAATTATTTATTATCAGAAGGTGAAAATATTTTTTATTAATTTGGGAAAAAGTTATTTTCCTTCACAATTATCTCAAATCTTAACTCATATTAGTAATCTAGCCAACACTCAACACATTATCAACCTTTAATATTTAAAAAATATATTTATTAAAACCAAAACCCTTTACTCTAATAGTATATTTGATTGAAAATAATTAACTAAGTAAAAATATTTTTTGAACAAAATCAGCACTTTCTTAATAAACATCCTAACTAGTGGAAATCATTTCATATTTACATAGTATAGATTTTTGCCATATTTAACATTCATCATTTGCAGCTGCTGCTTTTCTTTATGAAACTACCTTGGCTATCTGGGTAGGACTACTCTTAGGGTATGTTTGGAAAGCCACTAGGTAATTGGAATTGGTGTAATTACTAGGGTAGTAATTACACAGTCTAGTAATTAAATAATTGTGTAATTACGACAACCTGTTTATTTGTCATAGTGTAATTACAAGTTTACTGTTTGGTTGCACAAGTGTAATTACGCAGTTAAATTAAATTTAAAATGAAGTAATTATAAAAATTTAAAAGTTAATATAATAAATGTATACCTATGATTTTTTATAAGTATAAATGATATTATATTTGGTATTTAAGATATATATTTTTTCGTGAATATACATTAATTGATAATCATATATTTATAACTAATATTGTAAAAATAATTTATATATATATATTTTAAATTACTAATATTTAGTTTAGATACTTACAAAAACTAAAAATATTTGTGTTATAAGAACATCATGGAGTTCATGTTTGATAAAATAAATTAATATTTATAAATATAATGTCATAACATTATTCAAATATTTGACAATACTAATCTATTAACTCTAACTAAAAAATGAACAACATGCAATGTGAGCCAATACTACTAAAACAAGTAAATTGGAACCATGAAATAACACAATTTCAAAATCCAAAAAAAATAAAATAAATTAGTTTAACATATGTCAAATTCCAACATAATAATAGTAAGTTCCACTACAATTTAAGATTAGGAAACACAATAAGTTTATAGCCACATTCAACAACGCAGTTCCACTTTAATAGTATCACTTATTATATGGCAAGTTTGTTAATGACTCATTATTTCAAGTATTAGAAGATGTAGTTTCAAAAAATAGAATAATAAAATAAATAATAAATAAAATATAAGCAATTACACGGATTCACAAGAAGTAAATGTAGAGAAATAAAAGATAAATAATGTACAAAGAAAAATATATTTTAAAATTTCAAAAGAAATTAAAAGTAAAAATAAAATTAAAAAGTAAAATAATAGAAATAAAAAGTTATAAAGAAAATAAATTAAAATAAAAACAAAAAAGGCAAGAAACTAAAAAGCAACTTTATAATTACGCAGTGTAATTACTACCAATTTTCACCTTCCCCTTGAGAATTGGAGAGTGTAATTACACATCTCAAATTACACCCAATTCCATGCTGACCAAGTAATTAATTGGCCAAACAAACATGACAAACTGTGTAATTACTTCCATTTACACTCAAATCCAATTCCTAGGTGGCTTTCCAAACATGCTCTTAGTTATTGTTTGAGGTGTTTGTTAGCATGATTGTTAAAGAGTCGTAGAACTAAATTTAACTCAAGTCTCCTAAGTCAATCGGAAAATATTTTAGTGGCCCTCGTGAAATTTATGATATTATAAAGATTATTATGACGTTAGGAAAAAGTTAACGACATCAACAGTTTTTTGTACGCACAGACTGAAACTTATAGTTGAAAACTATCATTCTCTTGAATTGCAAAAATATTTTAAGAATTGCATATCTTTGAGAACTTCGATTCGTCATTCTTTATGCCTACCACTTCTTCTTTTTTGGGGGTCGGAATTCTAAAGAAAGTGTAAATATTACTACTACTTAACTAGAAAATATCCAGGGAGTAATGTTTGGTGATATTACATGGTTCTCCAAAAGACTATGAACCGGAGAAAATGTGAGATTGGGAGAGTTACTGCTACTAGCTACTACACCATTACATGCCGAAGGTGGAGTTTCCCTAATATATCATTATGTAGTAAATCCTGAACAAAAGATGTGGATCTGCAAAAAAAAGGTGATAGAGTTGGATGACATTTGAGTACAACCACGTTTATCAAGCTTATTACCACCTCTTCTTGACCCTTGTTTTCGTAATAAGTGGCGAAAACAAAAGAAGATTTGTGATTTTACTAGTACTTTTGCAGCTTATCATTGTTAGTAAACTGTATTTGTAAACTAATTCTGGAAAAGATAAAACAACATAAACGAAACACAAATTAATCTGAACCCACTGAATTCACAGTGTTTCCTTAAGGAATTTAATCCCCTCCTAGTACCCAAGGTTATGAATTATTTCCTCCCAGGATAAAATGAATTACACACTGGTGTAGTGGTACTTCAAACCCCAGTGTTTCACCGAACACAATGTTCGGTAGAAAATCACACTTACTGTTGCTTTGTTTGATGTTAAAAGTATGTAGAAGAAATGAGGAGAACTCAGAAAATCGTATGTAAAATCTGAGAGAATGGACTTGTATTTATAGCTAAAGTTGGGCTGAAATCTGAAGAGGTGCAACTCTTCAGAATGGTTGTTTATGCAAAAAGGCCATATCATAAATGTCATAACATAAATGGCTATTTACTCAACAATAAAGAGGTAAAATAAAGAGGGAAAATTGAATATGGTAGTTAATTATCTGTTACAAAAACAGAAAATGGAAAATTGAAAACGATTGGTTTTATATTAATATTCTTGGATTTAATATTAATATTTTGTTATTAAAACAGATATTTAATAATATTTTTGTTAATATTTACTATTAACAAACAAATTTGGTCCAAAAAATTAATCAATCAATCATTTGACCAAATCCAAATCCGAAGCCGAAGCCGAGCCGAGCGAGCGACAACGACGACGGCGCGAGGCTTGCCTTCTTCTCAACTCTTTAAGAGCTAGAAGAAGAGCAATTGCTTATATACCCATTTAAAACTTCTTCCTCTTCCAATATGGGACAATTTCCTTCATCAAGGAGGGAATCTCAAATGAAACTCAAATATTTTATTTTCCATCCATTTTCCATTCACCCTCTTTTAAGTATTAATATACTTAAAAACCCAACACTCCCCCACATGAATGGGGAATGGCTATATTACGAAAATATGCATGAAAAACTGTGTGATTCGCAAGCAAGGATTAATTGCATCTGGATAAGTAGGTTTCTCTTTGAACTTTCCGTAGTGAATTTATGTCGGATATACTCGGTCAATCGGTAGATTTGATATCTTTGAACCGTCGAACTTTGGTGTATACCTAGACAACCATAAGTCACACAACCAACCCTTAACCGTCTTTGGTTCTCATTGTTGTGTTCGTTTCAGCCATGAACACCGCCTGATTTCATAAGTGCGTAGAGAACTGGCCTTACAAAGTTCTCCTTGAAGCGGCTAACACTTCACACTTACATAGGTGATTCTTAAACATGTCATCTCGTAGATACACTATTTGATATACCCCGTATCAAATTTAGAAATTATTAAAAAGCCTTAATACTTTATCCTTGGTACTGAACATTGTCTCATCACGAGAATGGACCAAAATTTTAGTTGACAATATTAAACTATCATTAATGACTTTATTTGATCTCCTTGAACCTAGATCTTGGGATCTTCAGTCTTCTAGGTAGAGTTACCGCCACAATGACTTGTTCTCGGTCATAGTCCCATTCCCCTTGATGATTTCTCAACTACCTCTCTAGTTAGGCCTTTTGTTAGTGGATCCGATACATTATCACTAGACTTTACATAGTCAATCATGATAATTTCTCTAGAGAGTAATTGCCTAACAGTTTTATGTCTTCGTCGTATATGACGAGATTTACCATTATACATAACGCTCCCAGCCCTTCCAATTGCAGCTAGGCTATCGCAATGTATGCATATTGATGCCAATGGTTTAGGCCAAAATGGAATGTCTTCCAAGAAATTCCGGAGCCATTCAGCTTCTTTACCAGCTTTATCTAAGGCTATGAATTCAGCCTCCATTGTAGAGCGGACAATACAAGTTTGTTTGGACGACTTCCAAGATACCACTCCTCCACTAATAGTAAATACATATCCACTTGTGGACTTTGAATCAGCTAAATCGGTGATCCAATTTGCATCACAGTATCCCTCAATCACGATAGGATATTTACTGTAGTGCAAAGTAAAGCCTTGGGTATGTTCTAAATATCCCAAAATTCGTTTCATTGCCACCCAATGAGATTGACCTGGATTGTTTGTGTATCGACTCAATTTACTTATAGCACAAGCTATATCTGGTAGTGTACAATTCATGATGTAAATGAAGCATCCCAACACACGAGCATAATCCAATTGTGATATGCTTTGGTCTTTGTTCTTTGCTAATGCAAGATTCACGTCAATTGGAGTCTTTGCAACTTTAAACCCTAAGTGCTTGAATTTTTCAAGTACTGTCTTAATATAATGAGATTGTGATAATGCAAGACCTCGAGGAGTCTTATGGATCTTAATCCCTAGAATTAAATCAGCAACTCCCAAGTCCTTCATATCAAACTTACTAGTTAGCATACACTTAGTAGTATTTATGTTGGCAATGTCATTACTCATTATCAGCATATCGTCCACATTTAAGCAAATAATGACTATGTGATTTGGAACATTTTTAATGTACACACATTTATCTTAAAACCATTTGACAACATTGTTTGGTCAAAATTCGCATGTCATTGTTTGGGTGCTTGTTTTAGTCCTTAAAGGGATTTAACAAGTCTACAGATCTTCTTTTCTTTATCTGGAACCACAAACCCTTCAAGTTGTTCTATGTAGATTTCTTCCTCCAAATCCCCATTCAAGAAGGCCGTCTTAACGTCCATTTGATGAATTTCAAGACCATACACTACAACTAATGCTACTAACATCCGTATGGACGTAATTCTTGTAATTGGAGAGTATGTATCAAAGTAGTCAAGACCTTCTCGTTGTCTATACCCTTTGACCACAAGTCTTGCCTTATATTTTTCAATAGTGCCATCATCTTTTATTTCCTCTTAAATATCCATTTAGAACCCAACGGTTTATTTTCAGGAGGAAGATCAACCAACTCTCATGTACGGTTGTTCAATATGGATTCTATTTCACTATTGATTTCCTCTTTCCAAAATATGATTCCGAAGAAGACATGGCTTCTTTAAATGTTCGAGGCTCATTTTCCAATAAGAAAGTCATAAAATCTAGTCCAAATGAAGTAGACGTTCTTTGACGTTTACTACGTCTTGGATCCTCCTGATTAAATGTACTTTCTTTTGTTTCTTCTCGAGGTTGTTTAGATCCTTCACCAATCGACTCACATTCCTTTTTATACAGATATATATTTTTAAAGAACTCAACATTATCTGATTCTATAACTGTATTATTATGAATGTTGGGATTTTCTGATTTATGAACCAGAAATCGATATGCTTTACTATTGGTCGCATATCCTATGAAAACACAATCAATGGTTTTTGGTCCTATTTTTACTCTTTTGAGTTTAGGAACTTGCACTTTTACCAAAAACCCCCACACTTTAAAATCATTCAAGTTGGGCTTCCTTCCTTTCCATTTTTTATATGGAATGGATTGTGTTTTGCTATGTGTCACGACCCCAAACACCGGTCGTGATGGCGCCTATCACATTACTAGGCAAGCCAACCAGTCAACTAACCATAACCTTTTCCTTTAGTAATAAACCATTTTCAATACGAGTTTTTAAATACTAATTTCTTAATAAACGTGTAGAATAACAGAAAATATCCGGAAGTCAAAATGACAATAACTATACAGCCCAAATGCTCTGGTGTCACAAGTCTAGAGCCTCTAATTACAAGTCTGAACAACCTACTACATAGATGGTCTAGAAATGCGGAAAATAATAAGATGGAGGCGAGAATTCAGGGCTGTAAACGCCATGCAACTACCTCGAAATCCCCCAACAGAAGCTGAACCAGCTGAAGAATGCTCACTCGGCCACACGGGCTCCTGGATCTGCACACATGGTGCAGGGAGTAACGTGAATACGCCAACTCAGTAAGTAACTAAAGTAAATAAAGACTGAAGATAGTGACGAGCAGTTAAAACATATAACTGAAAATAGCAACATGATAATAGCTCGACTTAACAGTTTAAAACCAGTTTCGTCATAAAATCCACACTTTCATTTTAAAACTTGAAATCATATACTTAGCAGTATTTCCAACAGAAGCTTAGTTTAAAAAAAGAGTGAAGCAATGAAAACAGCATAACAAGGCCTCTCGAGCAAGGAATCACTCAGAATATGGCCCCTTGGGCTGCCTCCCAATCACTCGGGACTCAATTCTCGTCACTTAGTGCTCACTCTCAGCACTCGGCTCATATATACCTCATTATAACAGAAATCATCGTAACCGCTGCGGCGTGCAGCCTGATCCATATATCGCTGCGGCATGTATCCCGATATATATATATAATCGACTGCGCTCACTGGGGGTGTGCAGACTCCGGAAGGGCTCCTACAACCCAAACGCTATATCGCTGCGGCGTGCAGCCTGATCCATATAAGCATCGTTGCGGCATGCAGCCCGATCCATAACTCATATATATATATATATATAAATATGCTCACAATTAGGTTCTCGACCTTTCTCAGTCATTAACCTCACCGCCTCTCGGGCATAACAATATAATTTAGGGAACTCAGCCCACATAGCCCTCACAATATGAGCAGAATGATAAAACCAGTTTTAAATATTTGACAGGTAAAAACATAACTGAGGCTATGCTTTAAACAAGTAAAGTGAGGAAAACAGTCAAAGTGCCCCTAAGGGTCTCTACAGATCGGCACAAGGCCCCAAACATGGCATACAACCCATAATGCAATATAAATGACTGAAGCATAGAATAATATAGATTTCCAAATCAATTACGTGGCTTAATAGTCGCTACGGGATGGACCAAGTCACAATACCTACCGATGCACGCCCACACACTCGTCACCTAGCATGTGCGTCACCGCTTTTATCAAATCAAGTCCAATACCGGGGTTTTGTACCCTCAGTTCCAGATTTACAATGGTTACTTACCTCAAACCGGTGAAAAATACTACTTCGAATGCCTTTGCCCCTCAAATAGGCCTCCGCTCGCGTCGAATCTATCCAAAATCAGAACGAATACGTCACAATATGCTAAGGGAACAAAGCCCAAGCGAAAACAATCAAAAAATACCAAAAATTCCAAAATTAGCAAAACCCGAGCCCCGAGCCCACTTCTTGAAACTCAGAAATTTTTACACCAATAGATTCCTCGTCTCCCCACGAGTCCATACATACCAAGAATACAAAAAATCGGAGTTCAAATGACCCCTCAAATCCTCCATTAAAGGCCTCTTAAACTCAAGCCCTAATCTTTCATTTTTTTAGCCCTTTAATCCCATTAATTACAGCATTAATTTGTGAAATTCTACCATATAAATGTATTTTAAGTCCAAAATCCTTATCTCAACGAAGTCACTTTGATTTCTCTCTTCAAAATCGCCCAAAGCTCCCAATTCCGAGTTAAAAATGGTTAAACCCTTCAAAAATCGCGAAGGATGAAATATATACCTTCTGCCCAGGCTTTTCCGCATCTGCGGTCAAAAATCCGCTTCTGAGGTACCGCATTTGCGGTTTAACCAACTGCTTCTGCGGAATTCACTTAAGGGACCAAAACCACATTTGCGGTGCACTCGCCGCATTTGCGGCTCCGCAGGTGCGGGCCCTATACCGCATATACAGTCCCAAACATTCCTTCTAAAATCGCTTATGCGGTTATCCTCCCACATATGCGACACCTGCGGTCCCCAAACCGCAGGTGCGAAAACACCAGAACCAACAAAATCTAAAGCTGCAATCAACATCAAACTTCTCCGTTAACCATCTGAAATCATCCCGAGGCCCCTGGGACCTCAACCAAAAGCACAAACATAACCCAATACCTTATTCAAACTTGCTCCAATCATCAAAACACCTCAAACAACATCAAATCTACTAAATCACATCGGATTCAAGCCTAAGTTTCTAAAATCTTCCGAAATACGCTTTTGATCAAAAACCCAACCAAACCACGTCCAAATGACCTGAAATTTTGCACACACATCCAAAATGACACAACGAAGCTACTGCAACTCTCGGAATTCCATTCTGGCCCCTATATCAAAATCTCGCCTATCAATCGGAAATCGCCAAAATATCAACTTCGCCAATTTAAGCCTAATTCTACTCCGGACCTCCAAAACCCATTTCAATCACGCTCCTAAGTCAGAAATCACCTCCCGAAGCTAACCAAACCATCTGAACTCACATCCGAGCCCTCTAACTCATAAGTCAACATCTAGTTGACTTGTCCAACTTAAACCTTCTTAAAAGAGACTAAGTGTCTCAAACTTCACCAAATTCTCTCCGTACTCAAACTAATCAACCCGATCACATAAAACACTGATAACAAAGCATAAGGAAGCAGAAATAGGGGAAACGGAGCGGTAACTCCTGAGACGACTGGTCGGGTCTCACATCCTCCCCAACTTAAAAAACGTTCGTCCTCGAACGAGTCAAGAAACATACTTGAAGCCTTAAATAGGTGAAGATATCTGCTCCGCATCTCCCGTTCGGTCTCCTAGGTAGCCTCCTCCACGGGCCGACCTCTCCATTGCACTTTCACTGAAGCTATATCCTTTGACCTCAACTTCCGAACCCGACGACCCAAAATAGCTATTGGTTCCACATCAAAGGTCAAATCATCATCCAACTGAATTGTGCTGAAATCCAAAACATGAGACGGGTCCCCAATATACTTCCGGAGCATAGAAACGTGAAATACCAGACGCACACTAGATAAGCTGGATGGCAAAGCAAGCTCATAAGCCACCTCCCTAATCCTCCAAAGCAGCTCAAACAGTTCCCTTTCTTTCAAAATTTCATGACACCCTTTATGGATGGAACCTTCAATAGAACCTTCTCGCCAATCATGTAAGACACATCTCAAACCTTCCTATCGGCATAACTCTTTTGCCTCTACTGCACTGTATGAAGCCTCTCCTGAATCACCTTCGCCTTCTCCAAAGCATCTTGTACCAAATTAGTCCCCAATAGCCTAGCCTCACCGATCTCGAACCAACCAACTGGAGATCTACACCATCTCCCATACAAAACCTCATATGGAGCCATCTAAATACTCAACTGGTAGCTGTTGTTATAAGCAAACTCTTCAAGTGGTAGAAACTCATTCCATGACCCTCCGAAATCAATGACACAGGCACGCAACATGTCCTCCAATATCTGAATAGCGCGCTCGGACTGTCCGTCCGTCTAAGGATGAAAAGTTGTGCTCAACTCCACCTGAACCCAACTCTCTCTACACGGCTCTCTAAAACTACAAAGTAAACTGAGTACCTCTATCTGAAATGATGGAAACTGGTACACCATGCAAACAAACAATCTCTCGGATATAGATCCCTGCCAACTGCTCTAAAGAATAGGTAGTACACACAGGAATGAAGTGCGTGGACTTGGTCAGCCGATCCACAATCACCCAAATAACATCGAACTTCTTCAAAGTCCGTGGAAGTCCAACCACAAAATCCATAATGATCCTCTCCCACTTCCATTCAGGAATAACCATCTGCTGAAGCAAGCCACTCAGTTTCTGATGCTCATATTTCACCTGCTGACAATTGAGACATCGAGCCACAAATCCCACAATATCCTTCTTCATTCTTCTCCACCAATAGTGCTGCCTCAAATCCTGATACATCTTCACGACACCCGGATGAATGGAATACCGCGAGCTATGGGCCTCCTCCAGAATCAACTCCTGAAGCCCATCCACATTGGGCACACAAATCTGGCCCTGTATCCTCAACACCCCATCATCACAGATGGTCGCATCTTTAGCATCATCATGCTGAACTTTGTCTTTAAGGACAAGCAAATGCGGATCATCATACTGGCACTCTCTGATGCGATCATATAAGGAAGACCGAGAAACCACACAAGCCAACACCCGATTGGGCTCCGAAATATCTAATCTCACAAACCGATTGTCTAAGGCCTGAACATCAACTGCAATAGGTCTCTTCCCAACTGGGATATATGCCAAACTCCCCATACTCACCGCCTTTCGGCTCAAAGCATCGGCTACCACATTGGCCTTTCCCGGATGGTACAATATAGTGATATCATAATCCTTAAGCAACTCCAACCATCTCCTCTGCCTCAAATTAAGATCCTTTTGCTTGAACAAATGCTGAAGACTGTGATGATCAGTGAACACCTCATAAGATACTCCATACAAGTAATGCCTCCAAATCTTCAATGCGTGAACTATAGCAGCCAACTCCAAATCATGAACGGGGTAGTTCTTCTCATGGGGCTTCAACTGACGAGAAGCATAAGCAATAACTCTACCCTCCTACATCAATACACAACCAATCTCAACTCTCGAAGCATCACAATACATAGCATAGGAACCTGAAGCTGATGGCAAAACTAATACTAGAGCGGTGGTCAAAGTTGTCTTGAGCTTCTGAAAGCTCTCCTTACACTCGTCCGACCATACAAATGGAGCACCCTTCTGAGTCAACTTGGTCAAGGGTGTTGCGATAGATGAGAATCCCTGAAAAAACCGGCGATAATAGCCTGCCAAACCAAGAAAGCTGCGAATCTCTGTAGCTGAGAATGGCCTAGGCCAATTCTGAACTGCCTCTATCTTCTTTGGATCAACCTGAATACCCTCGCTGGACACCACGTGTCCCAAGAAAACCACTGAACTGAGCCAGAACTCACACTTGGAGAATTTTGCATAAAGCTTCTCCTCTCTCAATCTCTGCAATACAACTCTCAAATGCTCCGCGTGCTCCTCTTGACTACGCGAATATACCAGAATATCGTCAATGAAGACTATGACAAACGAATCAAGATAAGGTCGGAACACGCTGTTCATCAAATGCATGAATATTGCTAGGGCATTGGTTAGCCCGAAAGACATCACAAGGAACTCATAATGACTATATCTGGTCCTGAAAGCAGTCTTAAGAATATCTGAATCCCTGATCTTCAACTGGTGATAGCCCGAACGGAGATCAATCTTGGAAAACACTCTCCCTCCCTGAAGCTGGTCGAATAAATCATCAATACAAGTCAAAGTATACTTGTTCTTAATTGTTACCTTGTTCAATTGCCTATAATCAATGCACATTCTCATTGTGCCATCCTTCTTCTTCACAAACAGAATTGGCGCACCCTAGGGTGACACATTAGGCCGAATGAACCCCTTATCTAGGAGTTCCTGAAGTTTCTCCTTCAATTCCTTAAACTCTGCTAGTGCCATACGATACGGCAAAATAGAAATGGGCTGAGTGCCCGGCACCAGGTCAATACCAAAATTAAAATCCCTGTCCGGTGGCATGCCCGACAGGTCTGCAGGAAACATATCGGGAAAATACCTCACAACTGGAACGGAATCAATACTGGGAGTCTCAGCTCTGACATCCCTCGCAAATGCTAGATATGAAAGACAACCCTTCCCAATCATACGTTGGGCCTTCAAGAAAGAGATCACTCTACTAGGAACATAATCAGTCACACCTCGCCACTCAATCCATGGCACACCCGTCCAAAGTGACTATCTTAGCATAGCAGTCCAAAATAGCACGACACACAGATAACCAATCCATGCCCAAATGACATCAAAATCCATCATGCTCAATAATAACAGATCCACTTGGGTCTCCAGACCCCCAATAGTCACCACACACGACCGATACACACGGTCTACAACAACGGTATCGCCCACTGGGGTAGATACATGAACAGGTAAGGCAAGAAACTCACAGGGCATACCCAAATAATGAGCAAAATACGAGGACACATAAGAAAAGGTGGAACCGGGAACAAATAATACAGAGGCATCTCTGTGGCAGACTGAAATAATATCTGAAATCATGACATTTGAAGCAGCAACATCTGATCTACCCGAAAGGGCATAGAAACAAGCCTGACCACCACCTGATCGACCTCCCCCTCTAGGGCATCCCCTGGCTGCCTGACCTCCACCTCTAGCTGGCTAGGTGGGTGGTGAAGTAACTGGAGCAGAAGTCGAGGGCTGATCCCTCTGCTGAGACTAACCATAACGAAGACGAGGACACTGTCTCCTCATATGCCCAAACTCTCCACACTCATAACAACTCCCTAGTGCTGGAGATGGGGACTGAAGGGAACCCCTGGCACCGGAATGACCAGTAGAAGAACCTAGCATGGAAGAACCCTGGACTGATGGAGCACGAGATGAGCTCTAAGCTGGAAGGGCACAAAGTGATGGCTGGCCCTGCTGAGATCCATGATAACCATGACCCGAAGATGCTCCATGATAACCTGGGCAGGCTGAATGTGCCTGCCTGAAATAACGGCCTCTGCCCTGCTAGGACTGACCCCTCGAAGGAGCACTGCTGAAGCTACCAGATCCTCGAGGCCTCTTGGCCTCCCTCTCCTCTTGCTCCTGCTAGCAAACCAACTCAATCTCACGGGCGATATCAACAACCTCCTCGAAGGTAGCACCCGTCACCCTCACTCTAGTCATGAGAATCCAAAGCTGATATGTGAGGCCATCAATAAACCTCCTGATCCTCTCTCGATCCGTGGGAACCATCCAAACTGTATGTCGGGCTAACTCAGAGAACCACATCTCATACTGCATCACTAACATCTCCCCCTGACGCAGCTGCTCAAACTGCCTGTGCAACTCCTCTCGGCGCGACTGTGGTACGTACTTCTCCAGGAAGAGAACAAAGAACTGCTACCAAGTGAGGGGCGCTGCACCAACAGGCCTACGCCTCTCATATGCCTCCCACCAAGTGAAGGCAGTCCCAGAAAACTGAAACGTGGTAAATGCCACACCACTAGTCTCAAGAATCCCTACTGTCGAAGCATCCGCTGGCACTTATCTAGGAAACCCTGGGCATCCTCGCCCTTTGCACCACTGAATGTTGTAGGTTGGAGCCTACCAAACCTCTCAAGTCGACGCTGCTCATCATCCGGCATAACTGGTACTACAAACTCCTGAACTAGTGCAACCGACTGAGCTGGAGGTGTTCCCGGTGTCTGTAATCCCTGCACTACCTGCTCAGGTGTGCGAACAATGGAAGTCTGGGTGCCTCTCCCGGCCTGGGAAGTAGCTGCGGCCGTAGTAGCTGAGACCGCCTGAGCCAAACCGGTACACACTGATAAGATCTGAGCTAAAGCCTCCCGAGGCCTGGAATCACGATAGGAACAGCTGGTGCTGCTGCGACATCCACAACTGGGACCTGATCGGGAGCTGGGGCAGCTGGTGGGTCTGCCGGTGCTGCTCTAGCTGCTCTGCCCCTGCCACGGCCTCGACCGCGACCTCGGCCTCTGGTGGCCTCAGATGGTGGCGCTGGCGATCGTCCACCCCGTCCGGTAGCTCGTGTCCTCACCATCTGTGAGAGAATAGAATAACAGAAGTTTAGTACTCGGATCAACAAGTTCGCACGACAAGAATTTCAAGAATATGAAGTTTTTCCTAAAGGTTCTGCAGCCTCTCGAGGATAAATACAGACGTCTTAGTACCGATTCGCGAGACTCTACTAAACTGGCTCATGACTCGCGAGACCTATGTAACCTAGGCTCTAATACTAACTTGTCACGACCCCAAACATCGGTCGTGATGACGCCTATCACATTACTAGGCAAGCCAACCAGTCAACTAGCCATAACCCGTTCCTTTAGTAATAAACCATTTTCAATACGAGTTTTTAAATACTAATTTCATAATAAACGTGTAGAATAACAGAAAATATGCAGAAGTCAAAATGACAATAACTACACAGCCCAAATGATCTGGTGTCACAAGTCTAGAGCCTCTAATTACAAGTCTGAACAACCTACTACATAGATAGTCTAGAAATGCAGAAAATAATAAGATAGAGGGGAGAATTCAGGGCTGCGCCCGCCGTGCATCTACCTTGGAATCTCCCAACAGAAGCTGAACCAACTGAAGAATGCTCACTCGGCCACATAGGCTCCTGGATATGCACACATGGTGCAGGGAGTAACGTGAGTACACTAACTCAGTAAGTAACTAAAGTAAATAAAGACTGAAGATAGTGACGAGAAGTTAAAACATATAACTGAAAATAGCAACATGATCATAGCTCGACTTAACAGTTTAAAACCAGTTTCGTCATAAAATCCACACTTTCAGTTTAAAACTTGAAATCATATACTTAACAGTATTTCCAACAGAGGCTTAGTTTAAGAAAAAAAAGAGTGAAGCAATGAAAACATCATAACAAGGCTCTTGGGCAAGGAATCACTCAGAATATGGCCCCTCGGGCAGCCTCTCAGTCACTCGGGGCTCAATTCTCGTCACTTAGTGCTCACTCTCAGCACTCGGCTCATATACACCTCATTATAACAGAAATCATAGTAACCGTTGCGGCGTGCAGTCCGATCCATATCGCCGTGACGTGCAGCCTGATCCATATATATATAGTCGACTGCGCTCACTGGGGGAGTGCAGACTCTGGAGGAGCTCCTACAGCCCAAGTGCTATATCGCTACGGCGTGCATCCCGATCCATATAAGCATCGCTGCGGTGTGTAGCTCGATCTATAACTCACATATATATAAATATCCTCACAATTAGGTTCTCGACCTCTCTCAGTTTTTAATCTCACTGCCTCTCGAGCATAACAATATAATTTAGGGAACTCAGCCCACACAGCCCTCATAATAGGAGCGGAATGATAAAACCAGTTTTAAACATTTGATAGGTAAAAACATGACTGAGGCTATGCTTTAAACAAGTAAAGTGAGGAAAACAGTCAAAGTGCCCCTAAGGGTCTCTATAGATCGGCACAAGGCCCCAAACATGGCATACAACCCATAATGCAGTATAAATGACTGAAGCATAGAATAATATAGATTTCTAAATCAATTACGCGTCTTAATAGTCACTACAGGATGGACTAAGTCACAATCCCTACCGGTGCACGCCCACACGCTCGTCACCTAGCATGGGCATCACCGATTTTATCAAATCAAGTCCAATACCGGGGTTTTGTACCCTCAGTTCCAGATTTACAATGGTTACTTACCTCAAACTGGTGAAAAATACAACTCTGTGACACCTTTGCCACTCAAATCGGCCTCCGCTCGCGTCAAATCTATCCAAAATCAGAACGAATACGTCACAATATGCTAAGGGAACAAAGCCCAAGCGAAAACAATCGAAAAATACCAAAAATTCCGAAATTAGCAAAACCTGAGCCTCGAGCCCACTTCTCAAAACTCAGAAATTTTTAAACCAATAGATTCCTCATCTCCCCGCGAGTCCATACATACCAAGAATACAAAAATCGAAGTTTAAATGACCGCTCAAATCCTCCATTAAAGGCCTCTTAAACTCAAGCCCTAATCTTCCATTTTTTAGCCCTTTAATCCCATTAATTACAACATTAATTCATTAAATTCTACCATAGAAATGTATTTTAAGCCCAAAATCCTTACCTCAACGAAGTCTCTTTGATTTCTCTCTTTAAAATCGCCCAAAGCTCCCAATTCCGAGTTCAAAAATGGTTAAACCCTTCAAAAATCACGAAGGATGAAATATATACCTTCTGCCCAGGCTTTTCCGCATCTACGGTCAAAAAGCCCCATCTGCGGTACCGCATTTGTCGTCTAACTAACCGCTTATGCGGAATTCAATTAAGGGACCAAGACCGCATCTGCGGTGCACTCGCCGCATCTGCGGCTCCGCAGGTGTGGGCCCTATACCGCATCTGCGGTTCCAAACATTCTTTCTAAAACTGCTTCTGCGGTTATCCTCCCACATATGCGACACTGCACATGCGGTCCCCAAACCGCAGGTACGAAAACACCAGAACCAGCAAAATCTGAAGCTGCAATCAACATCAAACTTCTCCGTTAACCACCCGAAATCATCCCGAGGCCCCCGGGACCTCAACCAAAAGCACAAACATAACCCAATACCTTATTCAAACTTTCTCCAATCATCAAAATACCTCAAACAACATCAAATCTACCAAATTACATCAGATTCAAGCCTAAGTTTCTAAAATCTTCCGAAATACGCTTTTGATAAAAAACCCAACCACACCACGTCCAAATGACCTGAAATTTTTCACACACATCCAAAATGACACAACGAAGCTACTTCAACTCTCGGAATTCCATTCCGACCCATATATCAAAATCTCGCCTATCAATCGAAAATCGCCAAAATATCAACTTCGCCAATTCAAGCCTAATTCTACTCCGTACTTGTAAAAACCCATTCCGATCACACTCCTAAGTCAGAAATCACCTCCCGAAGCTAACCAAACCATCGGAACTAACATCCGAGCCCTCTAACTCATAAGTCAACATCCGGTTGACTTTTTCAACTTAAACCTTCTTAAAAGAGACTAAGTGTCTCAAACTTCACCAAATCCTCTCCGTACTCAACTAATCAACCCGATCACATAAAACACTGATAACGAAGCATAAGAAAACAGAAATGGGGGAACCGGATTAACTCCTGAGACGACTGGTCGGGTCGTCACACTATGGGGTACTCGATTTAGTATTCGGTTATCCGTAAGAACGGCTCCTCCCACAAGTTTTGTGGCAAACCAGAACTTATCAAAAATGCATTCATCATCTCCTTTAATGAATAGTTCTTTCGTTCTGCAATCCCATTGGATTAAGGAGTGTAAGGGGCCATTGTTTGATGAATAATTCATATTCTAAACATATTTGTTCAAAAGGAGATTCATATTCACCACCCCTATCACTTCTTATTATTTTGATTTTCTTTTTAAGTTGCGTTTCAACTTCATTTTTGTATTGCTTGAATGTGTCTATTGCATCATCTTTACTATTAAGTAAGTAAACATAGCAATATCGAGTACTATCATCAATAAAACTTATAAAATACTTCTTTCCATCGCGAGATGGTATTGACTTCATGTCGCAAATATCTATGTGAATTAAGTCTAAAGGATTTGAATTCCTTTCAGCTGACTTATAAGGATGTTTAACATACTTAGATTCCACATATATTTGACACTTTGATTTGTCGCATTCAAATTTAGGCAATACTTTCAAGTTAATCATTTTCTACAAGGTTTTATGATTGACATGACCCAAACGTATATGTCATAATTCATTTGACTCAAGTAAGTTAGACAAAACTGAAATTTTATTATTATTCTCAACAACCATTACATTCAGCTTGAAAAGGCCCTCAGTGAGGTAACCTTTTCCTACAAACATTTCGTTCTTACTTATTACAACCTTCTTGGATACAAAAACACACTTAAAACCGTTCTTAACAAGAAGTCCAGCAGAGACTAAATTCTTCCTAATCTCGGGAACATGAAGGACGTTGTTTAAAGTCACCACCTTGCTCTGTCATCTTCAGAAAGATCTTCCCACATCCTTCAATCTTGGCGGTTGCAACATTTCCCATAGAAAGAGTCTCTTCGGGTCCAACAGGAACATATGTTGCAAAGGCTTCCCTAACAGTACAAATATGGTGAGTGGCTCCAGAATCAATCCATCACTCCTTAGGATTTCCCACCAGGTTGCATTCAGAAAGCATGGCACACAAGTCATCAACATCTTCATGCTTTTTAACCATGTTTGCTTGACCCTTCTTCTTGTCTTTCTTCGGAGCACGACACTCTATAGATTTGTGCCCATCTTTTCCACAGTTGTAGCAATTTCCGTTGAACCACTTTTTGCATGGGTTGCTTTTCGGTCTAGAAGCCTGCTCCCTCTTTTTCTTATTTTGAGAAGTGTCCTTAACAATGTTTGCTCCCATTATTTTTGAGTTTCCACGGCCTCTCTTTTCAGCAGCTTTGTTGTCCTTTTCGATTCTCAACCGAATAATGAGATCTTCAAGGGACATCTCCTTGCATTTGTGTTTCAAGTAGTTTTTGAAGTCCTTCCACAAAGGAGGCAGCTTCTCAATCATCGCTGCTACTTGGAATGCTTCATTGATGACAAGACCTTCAATGAAAATTCTGTTAGTAAAAATACTAAGATTACTACTTTCAACATCAGTATTAATTTGATTTATACCTTCAGCAAGGAGATCGTGAATAATCACTTGTAATTCCTGGACTTGGATAATATCAGACTTGCTATCTACCATTTTGTAGTCCAAAAACTTGGCTGCAACGAATTTCTTCAATCCGACATCTTCAGTTTTGTATTTCTCTTCAAGCGTTGTCCACAATTCTTTTGATGTCTCCACGCCACTGTAGACATTATACAAATTGTCCTCCAGTCTGCTAAGAATATAATTCTTGCATAGAAAATCAGAATGCTTCCACGCCTTAATCACGAGAAAGCGTTCATTCTCTGGAGTTTCATCGGGCAGAACAGGAACATCTTCCTTGATGAACTTCTATAGACTTAAAGTAGTCAAGTAGAAGAACATCTTCTGCTGCCACCGCTTGAAATCTAACCCGGAAATTTTTTCGAGTTTCTCCACTGGTGTTCGGCTTGTTGATGCATTGGTAGTCACCACTGGAACAGCCTGGTTCCCGTTATCATTAGTCATTTCTGTAAAAGAATGATACAAGCAAACGTTAAAATCACGAAGATTTAATCTCCAACAGAGTAAAAACCATAAATGCTTTAAACTCCAAAATAATGAATATAACATTTGGATTTGGTCAAATGTTTGTTGATTGATTTTAATATTAATATTCTTGGATTTGATATTAATATTTTGTTATTAAAACGTATATTTAATAATATTTCTATTAATATTTACTATTAACAAACAAATTTGGTCCAAAAAATTAATCAATCAATCATTTGACCAAATCCAAATCCGAATCCGAATCTGAATCCGAAGCCGAAGCCAAGCCAAGCGAGTGACGACGACGGCGGCGCGAGGCTTGCCTTCTTCTTAACTCTTTAAGAGCTATAAGAAGAGCAATTGCTTATATACCAATTAAAACCTCTTCCTCTTCCAATATGGGATGATGTTCCTTCATCAAGGAGGCAATCTCAAATGAAACTCAAATATTTCATTTTCCCTCCATTTCCCATTCACCCTTTTTAAGTATTAATATACTTAAAAACTCAACAATCATTACTCTAGCGCTCCTTTGCTAGAATGGTTTGATTCAAGCACTCCATGCCTTCAATTATAATTACACAGTATAATTACCACCAATTTTTACCTCCTCCTTGAGAATTGGAGAGTGTAATTACACCCCCCAAATTATACCCAATTCCATGCTAACCAAGTAATTACTTGGCCAAACAAACATGGCAAACTGTGTCAAATCCAATTCCTAGGTGGCTTTCCAAACATGCTCTTAGTTATTGTTTGAGGTGTTTGTTAGCATGATTGTTAAAGAGTCGTAGAACTAAATTTAACTCAAGTCTCCTAAGTCAATCAGAAAATATTTTAGTGGCCCTCGTGAAATTTATGATATTATAAAGATTATTAACGTTAGGAAAAAGTTAACGACATCAATAGTTTTTTGTACGCACAAACTGGAATTTATAGTTGAAATCATCATTCCCTTGAATTGCAAAAATATTTTAACAATTGCAGATCTTTGAGAACTTCGATTCGTCATTCTTTATGCCTATCACTTTTTTTTTGGGGTCCGAATTCGAAAGAAAGTGTAAATATTACTACTACTTAACTAGAAAATATCCAGGGAGTAATGTTTGGTGATATTACATGGTTCTCCAAAAGACTATGAACCGGGGAAAATGTGGGATTGGGAGAGTTACTGCTACTAGCTACTATACCATTACATGCCGAAGGTGGAGTTTCCCTGATATATCATTATGTAGTAAATCCTGAACAAAAGATGTGGATCTGCAAAAAAAAAAAAAGGTGATAGAGTTGGATGACATTTGAGTACACCATGTTTATCAAGCTTATTACTACCTCTTCTTTACCCTTGTTTTCACAATAAGTGGTGAAAGCAAAAGAAGATTTGTGATTTTACTAGTACTCTTGCAGCTTATCATTGTTAGTAAATTGTATTTGTAAACTAATTCTAGAAAAGATAAAACAACATAAACGAAACAAAAATTAATCCAAGCTCACTGAATTCACAGTGTTTCCTTAAGGAATTTAATCCCTTCCTAGTACCCAAGGTTATGGATTATTTCCTCCCAGGATAAAACGAATTACACACTGGTGTAGTGGTACTTCAAACCCTAGTATTTCAGCGAACATAAAGTTTGATAGCAAATCACAATTACTGTTGTTTTGTTTGATGTTAAAAGTATGCAGAAGAAAGGAGGAGAACTCAGAAAAGCATATGTAAAATCTGAGAGAATGTACTTGTATTTATAGCCAAAGTTGGGCTGAAATCTGAAAAGGTGCAACTCTTCAGAATGGTTGTTTATGCAAAACGGACATAGCATAAATGCCATAACATAAATGGCTATTTACTCAACAATAAAGAGGGAAAATAAAGAGGGAAAATTGAATATGGTAGTTAAATTTCTGTTACAAAAACAGAAAACGGAAAATTGGAAACGGTTGAATTTTAATATTAATATTCTTGGATTTAATATTAATATTTTGTTATTAAAACGGATGTTTAATAATATTTACTATTAACAAACAAATTTGGTCCAAAATATTAATCAATCAATCATTTGACCAAATCCAAATCCGAAGTCGAAGTCAAAGCCGAGCCGAGCGAGCGACAACGACGACGGCGCGAGGCTTGCCTTATTCTCAACTCTTTAAGAGCTAGAAGAAGAGCAATTGGTTATATACCCATTAAAAACCTCTCCCTCTTCCAATATGGGATAATTTCCTTCATCAAGGAGGGAATCTCAAATGAAACTCAAATATTTCATTTTTCTTCCATTTCCCATTCACCCTCTTTTAAGTATTAATATACTTAAAAACCCAAAAATCCCCCACATGAATGGGGAATGGCTATATCACGAAAATATGCATGAAAAACTATGTGATTCACAAGCAAGGATTAATTGCATCTAGATAAGTAGGTTTCTTTTTGAACTTCCGTAGTGAACTTATGTCGGATATACTCGATCAATTGGTAGATTTGATATCTTTGAACCGTCGAACTTTGGTGTATACCTAGACGACCATAAGTCATACAACCAACCCTTAACCGTCTTTGGTTCTCATTGTTGTGTTCGTTTCAGCCATGAACACCGCCTGGTTTCATAAGTGCGTAGAGAACTGGCCTTACAAAGTTCTCCTTGAAGCGGCTAACACTTCACACTTACATAGGTGATTCTTAAACATGTCATCCCGTAGATACATTATTTGATATACCCCGTATCAAATTTAGAAATCATTAAAAAGTCTTAATGCTTTATCCTTGGTACTGAACATTGTCTCATCACGAGAATGGACCAAAATATTAGTTGACAATATTGAACCATCATTAATGACTTTGTTTGATCTCCTTGAACCTAGATCTTGATATCTTCAGTTTTCTAGGTAGAGTTACCGCCACAATGACTTGTTCTCGGCCATAGTCCCATTCCCCTTGATGATTTCTCAACTACCTCTCTAGTTAGGCCTTTTGTAAGTGGATCCGACACATTATCACTTGAATTTACATAGTCAATCGTGATAATTTCTCTAGAGAGTAATTGCCAAACGGTTTTATGTCTTCGTCGTATATGACGAGTTTTACCATTATATATAATGCTCCCAGTCCTTCCAATTGCAGCTTGGCTATCACAATGTATTCATATTGTTGCCAAAGGTTTAGGCCAAAATGGAATGTCTTCCAAGAAATTCCGAAGCCATTCAGCTTCTTCACCGATTTTATCTAAGGCTATGAATTCAGCCTCCATTATAGAGCGGGCAAATACAAGTTTGTTTGGACGACTTCCAAGATACCGCTCCTCCACCAATAGTGAATACATATCCACTTGTGGACTTCGAATCAGTTGAACCAGTGATCTAATTTATATCACAGTATCCCTTAATCACCACAGGATATTTACTGTAGTGCAAAGCAAAGCCCTGGGTATGTTCTAAATATCCCAAAACTTAATTCATTGCCACCCAATGAGATTGACCTGGATTGCTCGTGTATCGACTCAATTTACTTATAGCACAAGCTATATCTGTTCGTGTACAATTCATGATATAAATGAAGCATCCCAACACACGAGCATAATCCAATTGTGATATGCTTTGGCCTTTGTTCTTTGCTAATGCAAGATTCACGTCAATTGGAGTCTTTGCAACTTTAAACCCTAAGTGCTTGAATTTTTCAAGTACTGTCTTAATATAATGAGATTGTGACAATGCAAGACCTCGAGGAGTCTTATGGATCTTAATCCCTAGAATTAAATCAACAACTCCCAAGTCCTTCATATCAAACTTGCTAGTTAGCATACGCTTAGTAGTATTTATGTTGGCAATGTCATTACTCATTATCAGCATATCGTCCACATATAAGCAAATAATGACTATGTGATTTGGAACATTTTAATGTACATACATTTATCTTAAAACCATTTGACAACATTGTTTGGTCAAAATTCGCATGTCATTGTTTGGGTGCTTGTTTTAGTCCTTAAAGGGATTTAACAAGTCTACAGACCTTCTTTTCTTTATCTGGAACCACAAACCCTTCAAGTTATTCTATGTAGATTTCTTCCTCCAAATCCCCATTCAAGAAAGCCGTCTTAACGTCCATTTGATGAATTTCAAGACCATACGCTACAACTAATGCTACTAATATCCGTATGGACGTAATTCTTGTAATTGGAGAGTATGTATCAAAGTAGTCAAGACCTTCTCGTTGTTTATACCCTTTGACCACAAGTCTTGCCTTATATTTTTCAATTTTCCATCATCTTTCATTTTCCTCTTAAAGATCCATTTAGAACCCAACGGTTTATTTCCAGGAGGAAGATCAACCAATTCCCATGTATGGCTGTTCAATATGGATTCTATTTCACTATTGATTACATCTTTCCAAAATAATGATTCCGAAGAAGACATGGCTTCTTTAAATGTTCGAGGCTCATTTTTCAATAAAAAAGTCATAAAATCTGGTCTAAATGAAGTAGACGTTCTTTGACGTTTACTACGTCTTGGATCCTCCTGATTAAATGTACTTTCTTTTGTTTCTTCCCTAGGTTGTTTAGATCCTTCACCAATCGACTCACATTCCTTTTTATACGGATATATATTTTCAAAGAACTCATCATTATCCGATTCTATAACTGTATTATTATGAATGTCGGGATTTTCTGATTTATGAACCAGAAATCGATATGCTTTACTATTGGTCGCATATCCTATGAAAATACAATCAATGATTTTTGGTCCTATTTTTACCCTTTTGGGTTTAGGAACTTGCACTTTTAGCAAACACCCCCACACTTTAAAATAATTCAAGTTGGGCTTCCTTCCTTTCTATTTTTCATATGGAATGGATTGTGTTTTGCTATGGGGTACTCGATTTAGTATTCGGTTAGCTGTAATAAAGGCTCCCCCCACAAATTCTGTGGCAAACCAGAATTTATCAACAATGCATTCATCATCTCCTTTAATGAACGGTTCTTATTTTCCGCAATCCCATTGGATTAGGGAGTGTAAGGGGCTATTGTTTGATGAATAATTCCATATTCTAAACATATTTGTTCAAAAGGAGATTCATATTCACCACCCCTATCACTTCTTATCATTTTGATTTTCTTGTTAAGTTGCGTTTCAACTTCACTTTTGTATTGCTTGAATGCGTCTATTGCTTCACCTTTACTATTAAGTAAGTAAACATAGCAATATCGAGTACTATCGTCAATAAAACTTATAAAATACTTCTTTCCATCGCGAGATGGTATTGACTTCATGTCGCAAATATCTGTGTGAATTAAGTCTAAAGGATTTGAATTCCTTTCAACTGACTTATAAAGATGTTTAACATACTTAGATTCCACACATATTTGACATTTTGATTTGTCGCATTCAAGTTTAGGCAATACTTCCAAGTTAATCATTTTCCGCAAGGTTTTATAACTGACATGACCCAAACGTATATGCTATAATTCATTTGACTCAAGTAAGTAAGACGAAGCTGAAATTTTATTATTATTCTCAACAACCATTACATTCAGCTTGAAAAGGCCCTCAGTGAGGTAACCTTTTCCTACAAACATTTCGTTCTTACTTATTACAACCTTCTCGGATACAAAAACACACTTAAAACCGTTCTTAACAAGAAGTCTAGCAGAGACTAAATTCTTCCTAATCTCGGGAACATGAAGGACGTTGTTCAAAGTCATCACCTTTCTCTGTCATCTTCAGAAAGATCTTCCCACATCCTTCAATCTTGGCGGTTGCAGCATTTCCCATAGAAAGAGTCTCTTCGGGTCCAATAGGAGCATATGTTGCAAAGGCTTCCTAATAACACAAACATGGCGAGTGGCTCCAGAATCAATCCACCACTCCTTAGGATTTCCCACCAGGTTGCATTCAGAAATCATGGCAGACAATTCATCAACATCTTCATGCTTTTCAACCATGTTTGCTTGACCCTCCTTCTTGTCTTTCTTTGGAGCACGACACTTTGTAGATTTGTGCTCAGCTTTTCCACAATTGTAGCAATTTCCGTTGAACCGCTTTTTGCTCGGGTTGCTTTTCGGTCCAGAAGCCTGCTCCCTCTTTTTCTTATTTTGAGAAGTATCCTTAACAATGTTTGCTTCCATTATTGTTGAGTTTCCATAGCCTCTCTTTTCAGCAGCTTTGTTGTCCTTTTTGATTCTCAACCGAACAATGAGATCTTCAAGGGACATGTCCTTGCGTTTGTGTTTCAAGTAGTTTTTGAAGTCCTTCCACAAAGGAGGCAACTTCTCAATCATCGCTGCTACTTGGAATGCTTCATTGATGACAAGACCTTCAATGAAAATTCTGTTAGTAAAAATACTAAGATTACTACTTTCAACATCAGTATTAATTTGATTTATACCTTCAGCAAGGAGATTGTGAATAATCACTTGCAATTCCTGGACTTGGGTAATAACAGACTTGCTATCTACCATTTTGTAGTCCAAAAACTTGGCTGCAACGAATTTCTTCAATCCGACATCTTCAGTTTTGCATTTCTTTTCAAGCGTTGTCCACAATTCTTTTGACGTCTCCACGCACTATAGACATTATACAAATCGTCCTCCAGTCTGCTAAGAATATAATTCTTGCACAGAAAATCAGAATGCTTCCACGCCTCAATCACGAGAAAGCGTTCATTCTCTGGAGTTTCATCGGGCAGAACAGGAACATCTTCCTCTATGAACTTCTGCAGACTTAAAGTAGTCAAGTAGAAGAACATCTTGTGCTGCCACCGCTTGAAATCTAACCCGGAAAATTTTTCGGGTTTCTCCGCCGATGTTCGGCTTGTTGATGCATTGGTAGTCACCATTGGAACAACCTGGTTCCTGTTATCATTAGTTATTTCTGTAAAAGAATAACACAAGCCAACGTTAAAATCACATTGATTTAATCTCCAACGGAGTAAAAAACCACAAATGCTTTAAACTCTAAAATAGTGAATATAACACAAATACAGAATACAAAATTAAATTCCTTAAGCTTGTTAGTAAACTGTATTTGTAAACTAATTCTGGAAAAGATAAAACAAAATAAACGAAACATAAATTAATCCTAGCCCACTGAATTCACAATGTTTTATTAAGAAATTTAATCCCCTCATAGTACCCAAGGTTATAGATTATTTCCTCCCAGGATAGAACGAATTACACACTGGTGTAGCGGTATTTCAAACTCCAGTGTTTCAGCGAACACAAAGTTTGGTAGCAAATCACACTTACTGTTGCTTTGTTTGATGTTAAAAGTATGCAGAAGAAAGGAGGAGAACTCAGAAAATCGTATGAAAAATTTGAGAGAATGGACTTGTATTTATAGCCAAAGTTGGGCTGAAATCTGAAGAGGTGCAACTCTTCAGAATGGTTGTTTATGCAAAACGGCCATAACATAAATGTCATAACATAAATGGCTATTTACTCAGCAATAAAGAGGGAAAATTGAAGAGGGTAGTTAATTTTATGTTACAAAAACAGAAAATGGAAAATTGAAAACAGTTGGATTTTAATATTAATATTCTTGGATTTGGTATTAATATTTTGTTATTAAAATGGATATTTAATAACATTTCTGTTAATATTTACTATTACCAAACAAATTTGGTCCAAAAAATCAATCAATCAATCATTTGACAAAATCTAAATCCAAATCCGAATCTGAATCCGAAGCCGAAGCTGAGCCGAGCGAGTGACAACGACGACGGCACGAGGCTTGCCTTCTTCTCAACTCTTTAAGAGCTAGAAGAATAGCAATTGCTTATACCCCTTAAAAACCTCTTCCTCTTCCAATATAGGGCGATGTTCCTTCATCAAGGAGAGAGTCTCAAATGAAACTCAAATATTTCATTATCCCTCCATTTTCCATTCACCCTCTTTTAAGTATTAATATACTTAAAAACCCAACAATCATTACTCTAGCGCTCCTTTGCTAGAATGGTTTGATTCAAGCACTCCATGTCTTCAATTTCTTCTATTTTCTTATCCAGCTCCACTTTCATCTCCTTGATTTTTTTTTTTGCACAGCTGCATCGTCATCATCTCCTAGTTGTTTCATGATCGTAGGCTAGGAACTCGTGTTTTAGTTACATTTTTCACTCTAATTACTATACTTTGATTGTATTTGAGCCTAACTGTTAGTATTTTGTACTTATTACGTGTGTTATGTTGTGTAGGATACGATTTCGAGTAAAGAAGCAAGTTTGGAGCTAAAATGGATTATTTGGAGCTTTTAAGTCTGAGTAGAAGCCCAAGAAATTAAGACGGGATCACGTTCGGGGGTCGAGTACCAAGTCTAGATGTCAAAAAGTGAGAAAAATACACTACCGCACCGGGCTACGCCATGCGCCGCTGGGGTGCATTGTGCTAGTGTAAAATTCCTGCATAGTGTAACAAATATGCCTTTGAACTTTCCCACTAATGCGGTGCAGAGTGCGCCGCCCGGTGCGCTGCGGTAGTGTACTTTATCATCCAACTTTTCCCACTTCGGCTTGAAAAGGATAGTTTCGTCCCGGCCTGTTCCTACATGATTAAATACATCAAAAACACGAATTTTTGAGGACTTTTGACCTTGGAAGCTTTTGGAGAGCATTGGAGGCTAAAAGACACAAGATTTCATCATCTTTCCATTCGTTCAATACGAGAGTTTGGATTGTAAAGTTGGATTGATGTTTTCTTACTCTTTAATTATATTTGTGATAACTTCTTCTATGACTATGGAGTAGTTTCCCTTAGGGTTTGACGGATATGCTGTTTTGATTGATATTTATGGATTTTAACTCTAGTTCTTTGCTTGAATTCATTTATGGAGTTTTGAATTATTTGCAACTTTATTCACCAGTTTATTTTATTGAAAGTGGAATATTGTGGTGACTGTCGTGCATTATTTTGTTTAGTTTAATTCAGTAATTCTCTTAAGTAATTGAAAGAGCTTGTTGAATTATTGATTAAATCAAGTTAGGAGAATATTCGAGAGACATTTTCCTGAAGACTAATGCATTAACTCATGCTTGCATATTTTCACAGTGCTTATATTAGTTCACCTCGTAACGTTAAGATTTAATCAAGAGAGGAGTCTTGATTACACGTTTGAAATAATCGTCGAGTGAATTCGTGAGAATCATTAGAACATTAGAGTGAATTAAACTAGAGTTGGATCCCAAATAGCTATCTTGCACATATCCTGTCACGACCCTTATTTCTCCCATTGATATTTCAGTGTTGCTCAACTTCTTGCATTATCTCGTTCAACCTCCTTTGATGTTCCAAGGAGGGCTTTGCATCATCTTCTAGAATAATCTTATGCATACAGAATGCAAGGCTTATCCCCCGAATATCAGCTAAGGTCCATCCAATTGCCTTCTTCCGCTTTGAAGCACCGCCAATGTGGCATCAAACTGCCTGTTAGTAAGACAAGAGGAAAGAATAACTGGCAAAAGTTGAACTAGGGCCTAAGAACTCATACCTGAGGTGTGGAGGCAATGACTTCAACTCCAACACCGGAGGTTCCTCGATTGAAGGTTTTGTTGGTGGAGTCTTTCTATTCTCAAGATCCAAAGAGAGTTTCCTAGGCTCATTAGAGTAAGAGCCCATCCCATGTAAAGCATTCACGCACTCCACTCGGCCTTCATCATCATTGACATCAAGATTCAACAATACGGCCTCTAGAGGGTCCTCCACATTGATCATTGCACTGGTATCATCAACTATCACTGTTGTGACAAGGTCCACAAAAGAGCACACCTCAGAACTGTTGGGCTGCTTCATTGACTTGCACACATGAAAGACCACTTTCTCATCACCCACCCGGAAGTTGAGTTCCCCTACTTCCATATCAACTAAGGCCTTCCTAGTAGCATGGAAAGGTCTTCCCAATATGATTGGAACTTCATAATCTACCTCATAATCCAAGATCATAAAATTAGCTGGCAAGATAAATTTTTCCACCCGGACAAGGACATCATCAATAATACCCAATGGTTTCTTCATAGTTCTATCCGCTATTTGCAATCTTATGGAAGTCGGTCTCGGTTGCCCAATACCCAAAGTCTTGAAAACTGAGTAGGGCATCAAGTTGATACTTGCCCCCAAATCATATAGAGCTTTAGCAAAGTCCGCATTCCCAATGGTGCAAGGGATGGTGAAAGCACCAGGATCTTCAAGCTTCAGGGCTATTGAGTGCACTATTGCACTAACTTGGTGGGTCATCTTGATAGTTTCACAATCAATGGATCTTTTATTTGTCACCAAGTCCTTCATGTATTTAGCATAGCCCGGTATTTGTTCTAGAGCCTCCACCAAAGGCACGTTAATGGATAAGCTCTTCATCATGTCAATGAACTTTTTAAACTGATTCTCATTTTTCTGCTTTGCGAGCCTTTGAGGATAAGGTGGAGGTGGCCTTGGCAAATGAACCTTGGCTTTAGGCACAACCGTTTCCGGTATGTCTATTACGTGTTCCCTAGACGGGTTCACGTCATTCTGAGTCTCCACCTTGGCATCTTGAATATCAATCCTCACTTCTTCATTCACGTTCTCATCAACCACATTTTCAACCACCAAAGGAATTTCATCTTCTTGCAACTCAACTTCATCACTCAAAACTGCTTTTTGCTTGGAGGCATTCACATCACCGCCTCTTCCACTTCTCGTAGTCACCGCCATCACATGATTGTTTCCACCCTTCGAGTTAACTATCGTATCACTTGGTAGTGCCCCCTCAGGGCGAGTATTCAAGGATTGTGAGATTTGGCCTAATTGAACCTCCAAGTTTCTGATTGAAGTATTATAGGAAGACAACTGAGCATCATAGTCCGCATTCTTTTTCATCATCTGTTCAAACATCATTTCAATTCTCCCCATTTCGTTGTTGGAAGAACTAGGACCTTGGGATGAAAATGGGGGGTGGATTGTTCGGTTGTTGGTACATTGGGGACCTTTGAAAGCCTTGCCCCCGATTTCCTTGATTGCTATTGTTCCAACCTCCCTGATTGTTGTTACCACCCCAGTTGTTGTTGTTGCCATTCCAATTACCCTGATTGTTCTGATTGCCCCAATTGGAATTTTGGTTGTTGTTCCCCTAATTACTATTGCCTTGTTTTTGTTGATTGCCCCAATTGCCTTGGGGTCTCCATTGTTGTTGGTTGGAAGAATTGCCCCTTTGGCCTTGATAGTTGTTCACGTATTGCACCTCTTCATTTTTTCCCTCATAACCATCATCTTGGAATCCACCACAATCATTGTCAAATTGATCAGAACTCCTTTGGTTCTGTTGACCTCTTTGTGTTCTTTTGTTCACTAGCATGTTGACACCTTCCATAACATTTACTTGGCGCGGATTTTGAACCTGTTGTAACTGTGCCTTTGCTAACTGGTTCATTATAGTTGTTAGCTCTGCTATAGCCTGCCCATGGTCATGTAGCTCTTTGTGCAAGTGAGTGACCGTGGGGTCACCCTGTGGCACATTGGCTCTACTTTGCCAAGCGGAGGACGTGTCAGCCATCTCGTCAAGAGTGTCACAAGCCTCATCATATGAAAGCTTCATGAAATTGCCTCCAACAAGTTAGTTCACTATGCACTGGTTTGTTGTGTTAATGCCCCGGTAGAAAGTCTGTTGGATCATCGCCTCAGTCATACCATTGTTGGGGCATTCCTTTACCATGATTCTATATCGCTCCCAAATCTCATGTAATAGTTCGGTGGGCTCCTGCTTGAAGGCTAATATCTCATCTCTCAATGCCGCCATATGCCCTGGTGAGAAAAACTTTGCAATGAACTTATCCATCAACTCATCCCAAGTAGTGATGGAATGGTTGGAAAGTCGCTCAAGCCAATCCAATGCCTTCCCTCAAAGTGAGAAAGGGAATAGTCTCAACCAAAGTGCATCCTTAGACACATTAGTTTGCTTGCTCCCCCAACAGGTATCCACAAAACCCTTGAGATGTTTGTAAGCATTCTGATTGGCTGCGCCTGTGAAATACCCACGCTGCTCCAGCAATGTCAGCTTCACATGGTAATTTGAAAATTGCCCTCCCGGATCGGGGCATAATTCTTGGTTGGGAAGCACTCGAGGAGCCACTCTTGGAGGTGGCGAGGGAGGGTCTGAAATATTATCATTGGCCTGGCGGCATCTCCTTTGTCCTTGAGGCACAATAGGGACCTCATCATCAATATTGTCATCTACCCCCTCCCCCGGCGAAAGATCTCCAAGAGGTGGGTTGTTTGCTGCCATTTTGTACCTGAAGTTGTGACACATACAAATTAGTAACACAGAAGGAAAGAAGAATAATACACAAAACTATTTAGATAAAATAGCCAAAACCGTTAGCTCCCCGGCAACAGCGCCAAAAAGTGATCGGTGCCAACCCTACACTGCTACAAAGTAGTGAGAGTGGTCGAAGCAGCTTTTACCCGAGAAGATCGGGATCGATTTCCACAGGGAGCTAGAAATGAAAATTGAGTTTCTATCTAAATTGGAGATGCGTAATTGCTCTTAATTTCACTTCTAATCATAGTTGGTTTTGATATTACTTCTAAATTTATACTAATAAGATGCTAAATTAAGCTAAGTTAAGCTAAGAGTAAGATACTTGAAGGGCTGTCTAAATAGTCAAAAGGCAGTAGGGAAGTGACTTTCTCCTAGGTGGATACTTGATGGATTCTCGAGTCTAAGGCTAGGTTGTCATGTTGGGGATTATGATATAACCAATGCACTGAACTTCTCACTCTATACCTCTCGATAGTTTGAGTGATTTTGGACTAATTTTCCTAGACTCAAGTTCTCTTTCTCAAGAAGAACCCAAGTCAAATAGGCACAAATTAGTGTTTGCAACCACTAATTCAACATTGAAACCATAAATTAGTCCAAATATCAAACATCCATAGACATTCAAGCCTTAAAACACAAGACCCATCAAATACCCATACTAGGGTTAAGCCACAACACTAGCTAGTGGGTCTAGCTACTCATGATAATAGAAGAAAACAAAGAAATAGATGAAGAAAAACCCATAATATTTGATTACAAGCTAAAACTTGAAGATTCAATGGTAAAACTACTCTAAAATTACTCAAAATAGTTAAGAACTACTGTTCACGAGCGCAACCCAATGTTAAAATACAACTGATGACCTAAAAATGGAAAAAGAACTATTTATACTAGGCCGAATTTTCTGGACAAAAATACCCTTGCCGGGGTAATGCGAACCGCACAAAATCGAGTGCGGCCTCATTGAGGCTTCTTGGCTAAAAACTTTGCTCTCTGAACTTGGCCACCGCGGGCCGCACAAAATGCACTGCGGCCGTGGTGGCTTCTGTTGCGGTCCGCACAAAAAGGACCGCGGACCGCATTGGCAATTAGCTCCAAATATTCAACTCTCTGAACTCTTCCTTTGCGGACCGCACAATATCGAGTGCGGCCCCGGTGAGTCCATTGCGGTCCGCATTAAATACTTTGCGGCTGCATTGCTTGAATGTCTGAAATGAGAACCTCTCTGAATTCCTCACTGCGGACCGCACAGAATAGAGTGCGGCCGCAGTGGACCTATTGCACTATGCTTGGACTTGTTCTTGGTACTTGTGCACGTTTCACTCATTTTTGAGCTGGTTTTGATGAATTGTCACCTTGTTGACCAAACCCTGCAAACAAGTACATCATGTAAGCCTTTGGGACTATTTTGTACACATTTTTAATCCAAACTCAAGTAAGAAGGAGTGTAAAATGCATCATAATCCCTAGTTATCAGAAGCATCCCAACAGGAAGCAGCTGCATGGACAGCTGCTGAGGAAGCTCTCAGAGCTGATGAAATGGTTAACAAGAATGGAGGACGAAGATTCAACCTGAACCGATCTCTGGTTGAAGATGAATTTGAAAATTATATGCCTAGGCCTGGACGATCACTAGGAGACTACGCCAGGCCAGTCTACAACCAAGGAGTATCTAGTGTGCGACCTCCTCCTATCACAACCAATAATTTTGAGATCAAGAAGGGGCTACTTCAGACCATTAAGAACAATTGTGTCTTCCGAGGCAAACCCAACGAAGATCCAAATACTCATTTGATGGACTTTGATGAGATTATGAATATCTTCCAGCACAACGGGGTATCGAAAAATACAATCTACTTAAGGACATTCTCTTTTTCACAGAGGGAAGATGCTAAGCACTGGTTGCGGAGTTTGTCAATTGGGTCAATTCAAACTTGGGATGACATGACAAAGAAGTTCTTTGAAAAATATTTTTCAGCGACAAAAACAGAAAAAATTCGAAGAGAGATCCACAACTTTGAGTAGAAAGATACAGAAACGATGTTTAAAGCATGGGAAAGATTTAAGGATATTGTGAGAAAATGTCAGTATCATGGAGTAAACTTATAGATGCAACTTCAAGATTTCTGGAAATGGGATGACACCCTCTAGCAAGAGGACGCTAAACAATGCACTTGGAGATCCTCTTATGAAGAAAATTCCTGAGGAGATTGTTGCAATCTAAACGAATTATCTGAAGATGCAAATCAATGTCCTGCAGATGATAATGAGAGAAGGAAAAAGGTTGGGGTACATCAAGTGGATTCTAACACCTTAGTGCAAGCCCAGCTAGACACCATGGCTAGAGAGATACAAAAGTTAACCTTAGCTAAGGTCCAGAGCCAGTCATCCTCGATTTGTGATTTTTGTGGAATGGGTCATCCAATGCATGATTGTCAGGCCTCGACTACAGATGAAGTGGTAAATGTTGTGGGGATCTTTGATAGAGGCAACTACCAAAGTGGCAATAATTTTAACTCCATGGGGCAGAGGCACCCAGGTTTTTCTTGGAGTTCACCAGGTGGTAATGCGAATGCATGGAAACAAAATAATTCCAGACCTCAGGGACAGGGAGCTCCAATTTTCAAAATCAGCAGAGGCAACAATATTAGCCTCCACAGTCTAATCAATCTAGCATAGAATATCTGATGAAGGCCTTCATTATTAAGATAGATGAGAGACTTGAAACCCATGGCTCAGCTATACAAGAGTACGACATGACCATCCGAGAACAAGGCACGACCCGAAACTTGGAAAGACAGGTGAGGCAACTTGCTAATATATTGTCTGAGAGGGTTCCAGTAACTCTCCTTGCTTATACTGAGAAAAATCCAAAAGAGACAATAAATGCAGTGTCTTTGAGGAGTTCGCACGTATTAAAGGATCCCAAGGCAAAATAAAAAGGATGAGTTGATTGAAAGACGGGTAGAGGCTATGGAGGAGCAGAAAAATAGCAACATTCAAGAAGGTGAAGTGATGTAGATGATGATTCGAAGAAGAAGGGGAAGACTAGAGCTAAGAAGAAGAAGAAAGATGGAAATTCAATGAATTGGGAGATTGAGGAAAGCAAATACATGCCTGCTCTACCTTTTCCTTAGAAATAGAGAAGAGAGAAGCTGAACAAATAATTTGGGCATTTCCTAGATGCGCTCAAGAAGGTGCATGTTAATCTACCATTCACAGAGGTGCTTTCACATATGCCAACCTATGCTAAGTTCCTGAAGAAGATATTGTCCAAAAAGCGGAAAGTGGAAGAGACATCGGTTGGCAAGCTCAAAGAGCATTGTAGTTCCATTCTACAAAAAAGGTTCCCTCAAAAGTGTGGAGATCCAGGGAGTTTTACTATACCTACTTTAGGAAGTACTAAGTTTGAATTTTTTTTTGTGTGATTCAGGTGCTTCAATTAATCTTATGCCTTCGTTTATTTTCAGAAAATTGGAGGGAGAGACTGGAGAAATCAGGTCGATACTTGTGTTCTTGCAGTTGGCGGATCAGACCACAATCATATCTAAATGAATAATGGAAGATGTGCTAGTTCGGGTGGATAAATTTGTGTTCCGTATGGACTTTATTGTGGTGAACATGAAAGAGATTATAGAGGTCCCTTTGATTTTAGGGAGACCCTTCTTGGCTACTGGTAGAGCTATTTTGGAAATTCAGGAAAGACAACTCATGCTCAGAGTGGAGGAAAAAAGAGTGGTCTTCAAGATGGAAGAAGCAATGGTGGCCCTAAAAGAAAGAGTTAGAGAGAGTAAGCATGATAAGTGTGGGGTGTACCTAAGAAAGGCAGAGAAACAACTTTCAGCATGGATGTGTGCACTGGGTTGTGCATGCAAAGGAGATCCCGACTTCGATTCAGATACCGACTAGATAATTTAGGGGAGTTTTCTTTACCTCTTACTTTTATTTGTGTGTCATAGGGACATGTCATAATTTAAAGTGTGGGGGTGGGGATGTAAATATGTACGTGTGTGTTTGTTTTCTTTTGTTTATTTAAAAAAAAGTTGACTTTTTCCGATGATGGATTTTCTCAACTGTCTTCTTGAGGGATCAAAGTCGAAGAAAAAAAAAATCTTTCATCTTTGTTTTACTTTATTAGGTAGTGTAACAATTTTTCCTTGGTTCTTTGTGCCACGGCTTTTTCCAATGGTTTTTCTTGAACTGGATATAGTTAGTTTTTTCTTTTGTTAGGAAGAGGGAAGTCTTGCGCTCTGGTGGTAAATAGATATATATATTCTTGACTTTGTTTTTCCTTGAGAGTAGTGAGTGCCTTAGTCATGATGCCTAGGCTCAGTTCTTGACTCTTGGATAAGTGCTTGAAATTATTTGATTTTGATGTTGCTTAACTGCTTTAACTAGAGAGTTGGGATAGATCCGGTCCTAAGTGAGTTATGTGACAATGTGTGTGTGAGGTATTTGTTGATATTCTGTGCATGTCAGTTGATGTCTAGAACTTGCCCTGGGTGCTTGCAAAGCGAAATGAAAGTCTTATTCAGTCTAGAAAAAAGTGATATATGCATTTCTTTGTTGAGCCAGATATATATTTTTACCCACCTAATTGTGATGTATCTTAGTTAGCCTCTTTGAGCCTGTAATCCTATTTCTTTGGCAAGCACACTACAAGCCTGACCCGTTTGTTGAATTGACCATTTATTTGAACCTTTTACCTCTCATGAGCACTGAAAATATTTATGAGCTTGATAAAAGCTAAGTGGAGGTATGGTTAGATTTTTTAGTGGAACTATTGAAAAGGAGAAATGTGCATTGTTTGAAAATTTGTGAGAGCCACTTGTAGGAAATTGAAAAAAAAATGAGTTTGCTTGGAAAAAAAATTAATACTTAGAAAAGAAAAAAAAAAGAGTTGTGTATGTAATAGAAAAGTTTTTTTTTTATTCTTTGCTAGTGCTAGTTCTCATTTTGTTTATGCCTAAAGATATTGAGAGTTTGATGTTATTATGTATGAAGATTGGGATTTAGTTCAACACAAGTGTGAGGCTTAAATTGTTAATATATATGTATTAAAGTGATTAGGGTGGTGTAGTCACTATATCCAAATGTATCTTACCCATCTCGCAACCTACATTATAGCCAAAATAAAGTCCTACTTGATCTTTGATTGAATGAGCTTAATTAGTAGAGTATTACACTATGGACAAGCCTATGGTACGTCTTCCGTGACAAAAGAATTTTAGTTCTGAGAGTGAGTGAATTATTTTTATCTTGAGTTACTAATTGTTCTTGAACTTTATTATATGTGGAACTACTATCTATTGTTTGTGTAAGCGCACATGATTTGCGAAGGTAAGATAAAGTCTTTGACCTTTGTGTTAGAGTAAGTGAGCAGGTTATGAAAAATGAGTTGTGATTTTGAGTCAAGTCTTGAGGCTAGAATGTTATGATATGGTGCTTAATCTATTTTAAATATTCTTGGCATGATAGGTTACAAAAGTTATTTGATGAAAAGGTCGTCTCTATGTGAACTGTAGTTGATTGCTCAGGGCGAGCAATGGTTTAAGTGTGAGATGTTGATGGTAGGCTAGGAGCTCGTGTTTTAGCTACATTTTGCACTCTAATTACTACACTTTGATTGTATTTGAGCCTAAATGTTAGTACTTTGTACTTATTACGCGTGTTATGTTGTGTATGATGTGATTTCAAGTAAAAAAGCAAGTTTGAAGCTAAAATGGATGATTTGGAGCTTTGATGTCTGAGTAGAAGCCCAAAAGATTAAGTCGGGATCACGTTCGGGAGTCGAGGACCAAGTCTGGATGTCAAAAAGTGAGAAAATTACACTACCGCGGCCCGCAATGCGTCACGGGGGCGCAAGGGCGCTAGTCCAAAATTTCTGTAGAGTGAAAAAAATAGGCTTTTGAACTTTCTCACTAATGCGGCGCATGGTGCGCTGCCCGAGGCGTTGCGGTAATGTATTTTCTCGCCCAACTTTTTTCACTTCGGTTTGGAAAGGATAGTTTCATCCGGGTTCGTTCCTACATAGTATAAATACATCAAAAAGACGAATTTCGGAGGACTTTTGGAAGCTTTTGGAGAGTATTGGAGGCTACAAGGCACAAGATTTCATCATCTTTCCATCAGTTCAATACGGGAGTTTGAATTGTAACGTTAGATTGATATTTTTTTACTCTTTAATTATATTTGTGATGACTTCCTCCATGATTATGGAGTAGTTTCCCTTAGGGTTTAACAGATATAGTGTTTTGATTGATATTTGTGGATTTTAACTCTAGTTCTTTGCTTGAATTCGTTTATGGAGCTTTGAATTGTTTACAACTTTATTCACTAGTTTATTTATTCGAAAATGGAATATTGTGGTGACTGTTGTGGATTATTTTGTTTGGTTTAATTCAGTAATTCTCTTAAGTAATTGAAAGAGCTTGTTGAATTGTTGATTAAATCAAGTTAGGAGAATATTCGAGAGACGTTTTTCTGAAGACTATTCCATTGACGCTTGCTTGCATATTTTTACAGTGTTTATATTAGTTCACCACGTAGAGTTAAGATTTAATCGAGAGAGGAGTCTTGAATATACGTTTGAACTAATCATCGAGTGAATTCGTGAGAATCATTAGAACATTAGAGTGAATTGAACTAGAGTTGGATCCCAAATAGCTATCTTGCACCTATCCTGTCACGACCCTTATTTCTTCCATTGATATTTCAGTGTTGCTCAACTCTAGTTTTCTAGTGATCAATAGTTAATTGTTTTAGTTTCATAATTAATTTTAGTTATTAATCATCCCAACCAACGTGTTAATCATCCTGAATAGCGTTAAGCTAGAAATTACATGCACATTATTTAAATTCAATCCTTGTGGAGACGATAATCATAACTATATTATCTTTGGGCATCGAACATTAATTTCTTGTTGTGTTTGCGCTCGTCACTACATAACTTCCAGTTTTCCATTTAGTTCTGCCCTTATTATTTCCTACCAACTGATAAAATGTCTCTCCTCTTCTCATTCTATCCCCTAATCAGCAAAGAATAATCTGTAAAGGATCCAACACATCCGCAGGGACGTGGTCTTTAACAATCTAAGACTTGTTTTGTTTTTCTTAAGATTCTTTCTCACGTTGATCAAAGAGTTACTGATAATCAGTTGCCATTAGTTTTTCCTGCTGGATATGGTTTTCATGTTTTTGACATGGAGTAATGGAAAAATCAGTTGCCAAATGCATCTTTCGTTTTAGCACAGCAGTGTCGAATCAGATTTTTACAATGATATACCTCTACAGTTTAAACATAATCGAGCAGAAGGAGTACTCAGAATTCGTACATCCTATACCTACTAATTTATGATAAAGGCATAGATTGATATACAACTGAATGGAGAACCTCTCGTTCTCAGTAAGGAATGCTTTACCTCGCTTAGTGAGCCTAATAGGCACGAATCTAGATTAGTCCAGTGGGCTCCAATACCAGATGCTTAAAGTCTGGAGCGAAGAAAAAAAGAGGGCAAAATACAAAATTGGCCATTTAGCAGAACTAATTGCAAAGTATATTAAATATGTATATAATACACATAAGTATGCATTTTGCTGGCTATTATATTTAGAAGTAGCTAAAAATATACATTTCTAAAGAAAAAACTGATATACAACTACAACTTTCTACAATAAAAAGCATTCAGACATGTGTTCATATAGGAGAATATCTTCTATCAGTGTCTATTTTCTTCTGTTTCCAGAAACAATTCCTGGGACGAAGGGAAGCTGAAATGCATCTTCTATATTTAGCAACAATAAATAAATAAAAAAGCAGCCCGGCATCCCGCATTCATGCAGGTTGGTATAAAATTTCCACAAATGCTACACGAGAACAATTCGATAACACATTTAAATGTTTAAAAGGAAAATAGCACATTGAAAAGTTCCCCCCTCTCAGACCCTCAAAATCTCCAATTTATATCGGATGCTCGTGTAAACTCAGAGGATCTAAGGAAGACAGAAACCGAGTTGACATTCAAGCATTCAAGCATCCGAGTTGACAGAAACAAGTTCACTAGAATTTAAGTAACAGAAGTAATCTCCCTTTCTCCAAACAGATTCAGGAACAACTTTGACTAAAATAAAGAAAGTAATCATCCGAAGACAAACACAACCTTTAGTCGCAAATAATTAAGCGAGCTCTAAAATATGAAGGAAGATTAAGGAATGGCATTGAATTATTGTATTTATAAAGTCATGTTTGTTAGACATGGTATAGTGATCCCAATATGAGGGAAGAGCAACTTTTAATTTGTTGGCTACTGTTAGAAATTATACTAACATGAACCAAGACAATATCTTTACAGATAACTGTGTTAGTATTCAAGGAAAGATATATAGCAAAATTTTTATTGGGATGTTTCCCACAAGCTTCTAAAACCACATAAGTTGCATGCAACAGATAAGAAAACAACTTCCCAACGTTTTTTTTTGATGAAGTAGATTCATTGCCGGCATCAAGAAGATGCAAAGTGTACAAAAGAGGTGTTGTTAGCTTCATTAAACTTGTCTGTGCTATAGCAGGAAGCTAACAAGTTACAAAAATAAGAGACTAAGCTAATCTATTTAGAATGTTAGCTCTAGATGACAAAAGAACTAGTCTATGTGCATGGAACTAACAGATAAGCCAGTTGCGTATTTCATTTTTAGCATAACAATCATGTATTATATTTTTACAAAATGATATTCCTCTACAGTTTAAACATAATTGAGCAGAATCAGTACCCAGATTTCATACATCCTACCACAACAAATTTGTGATAAGGGTTAGTTAGTTGATTGATTGATATATGCAACTGAACGGAGAATCTCTTTGTAGGGAATGCTTTACCTCGCTTGGTGAGCCTAACAAGAGGAAATCCAGATTAGTTGGGACAGTGGACTCCACTGTTGGCTGCCTAAAGCGAAAGAAAAAAGAATAACTGATATACAACTGCAGTCTCCTACAATGTTGATATTATATTATCTCTGTGGTTGCTGCTGTTGGTAAGGATCTATTCTCTCTGTTCGCCTTTTGAGCTGAGGGTCTCCCAAAAATAGCCTCTCTACTCCTTCGGGATAGGGGTAAGGTCTGCGTACACTCTAACCTCCCCGCCCACTTGGTGGGATTTTACTGAGTTATTGTTGTTGTTGTTGATATACAACTGCAACTTGCTACAATAATAAGCAGTCAGACATGGGCAATATAGGATAATATCTTCTACCATTGTCTATTTTATTCTGTTTCTAGAAACAATTTCTGGGGGAAAGGAAAGCTGAAATGCAGCTTTCGTTTCAACAATAACTGTCCGGTATAAAATTCCCACAAATGCTATCACAAGAACAATTCGATAACACATTTAAATGATTAAAAATAAAATAGCACATTGGAAAGTTTCCCACCTCTCAGACCCTCCATATCTCTATCTAAGGAAGACAATAGCTAAAGTTATCATTCAAGCATGTAACCGAGTTGATAGAAACACTAGAATTTATGTAACTGAAGTAATCTCTCTTTCTCAAAACAGAATTAGGAACAATTTTGACCAACATAAAGAAAGTTGCAAATAATTAACCAAGCTTTAGAACTGGAAGGAAGATTTCGGAATGACATTGAATTATTGTATTCATAAAATCACATTTGTTATATGTGGTATAGTGATCCCAATATGAGGGGAGAGCAATTATAAATTTGTTGGCTACTGTTAGCAATTACAAGAAGGTAACAGTTTCATAGGACCATGGAACTATCAACAACATACACCGAGCTGGGATCTGTGCGATTTAGGTATTGCAATCTCTAACAGCTGCAGCAAACTTTTGTCACTCTCCACAAGCAGCTAAGTGTGACACAGAATGCATCCACAGTTTGGTTTATGGTAAACCTTGATTTTCTCTTTCCAAAATGATTGTAGAATACTCGTATCAGGGGCTTTGCTTCTAGAAACCGTGTTTCACAAAGCGTAACGTATCCTCACTGGGATAGATAATGCAATGGCCAAAAGTATGAGGTTAAAACTTCCTACTGTATAAAAAATAACAAAAGCCAATCCCTCTAGCTAGCGAGGCTGTAAATATTTCCAACCACTCCAACAATGCTAACTACAACGGCCAATACTAACATGAACCAAGACAATATCTTTTCCTTGTGACTCAAACCAATCCCTTCTTTGCTCAACCTTAGAGCAATGAGAGATGGGAATGTAAAACCTAAAGAGACTGCTGTTGTCGCCCCTGTAAATTTGAAAGCAGTCCAAATATTAGGAATCATAGTTGATCCAAGATATATGAGTGCCAAAAGAACCACAGTCAAAGCCAGACACCTCTTCCTACTTTCTGTGAGCGGTACTGATCCTTTAAATAACAAGGCATCCACTGTCTGCCTAAGGAGACCCTGCATAGTTCCTGAGCATGTTCGACACTCTAGCTCAGGCAGGGTTGATTCCCCTTGCTCCAACCATATCTTAGGCCCGGAGAGGAGAACAGACTCCCGTCGCTCATACCCCAGAGCAGCGGGTTCAGGTTGATCAGATTCCAGAGGTTATACCGGTGCCACCTGTAGCCCCATTTGCGCCCGAGGGCAGGGCATCAGTTTCAGAGGAGGATCAACGTAGGCTCGAGAGGTACAAGAAGTACGACCTTCCTACTTTCAGTGGCCTAGAGTCAGAGGATGCTTAGGGATTTCTGGAGGAGTGCCACTGTATCCTCTGTACTATGGGCATAACATAGGTGAGTGGGGTTTCTTTCACTGCTTTTCAGCTTCGAGGATTAACCTATCAGTGGTGGCGTACTTATGAGTTGGATAGTCCAGCTGAGGTAGCTTCCCTTACATGGACTCAGTTTTCGGACATGTTTTTGAGAGAGTATATCCCTCAGAGCCTCAGAGATGCATGGCGCACAGAGTTTGAGCAGTTGTGCTATGGTGCTATGACTGTTTTAGAGTATGCAGTCTGTTTTAGTGACTTGGCTAGACATGCACCAGCCTTGGTTTCTACAGTTCGAGAGAGGGTCTGACGGTTTATTGAGGGACTCCATCCCAGCATTGGGACTAGCATGGCTTGGGAGCTAGAGATGGAATCTCGTATCAATAGGTGGTGAGTATTGCTAGGAGAATGGAGGGCATGCTTGCGCGGGATAGGGAGGAGAGAGAGGTCAAGAAGTCTCGAGAGTCTGGCCATTATTGTGCTGCCCGTGCCCCAGCTGTAGTTCGTCATGGTAGGGGCTACGTGAGTCACCCCATTCATTTAGCTCTTCCAAACGACAATGGTGTTCCAGCCCCTTCTAGGCCTCAGGAGCCTTAGTATACACCTCAATTATCTAGCGTGCTTTTAGAAGTCAGTCTAGCCGACCTGGCCCGAGCCAGCCACACCCTTTTAGAGCTTGTTTTGAGTGTGGCGACACTTATCATATAGTGAGGTATTGACCCAGACTTAGGAGGGGTCCACCTCCATAGACTTCTCAGCCACAACGTGCTCCATAGGGTCCCCAGGCTATGATTACAGCACTAGCTGCCACTCCACCTGCTCAGCCAGCCCGAGGTGGAGGTTGGGGAGGTAGAGGTCACCCTAGAAAGGGAGGCCAAGCCATATACTATGCCCTTCCTACTAGTATTGAGGTAGTTACTTCCAATTATGTCATTACAGGTATTGTTCCGGTCTGTCATAGAGATGCATCGGTTCTATTCGATCCAGACTCCACTTATTCTTATGCGTCATCTTACTTTGCCCCGCATTTGGGCGTATCTCGAAATTCTTTGAGTTCCCATATTTATGTGTCTACTCTTGTGGGAGATTCTCTTATTGTGGACTGCATGTATCGGTCGTGTTTGATTACTCTTAATGGTTTTGAGACTAGAGCTGATTTATTGTTGCTCAGCATGGTAGACTTTGATGTTATTTTGGGCATGGACTGGTTGTCGCCCCATAATGCTATTCTTGATTGTCACGACAAGATCGTGACGCTGGTTATGCCAGGTTTACCGCAATTAGAGCGGACGGGTACCTTAGATTACACTCCCAGCAGAATTATTTCTTTTCCTAAAACTCAACGAATAGTTGAGAAGGGGTGTGATACGTATCTAGCCTATGTGAGAGATGTCAGTATTTATACCCCTACCGTTGAGTCAGTCCCAGTAGTGAGGGTTTTGCTCCCAAACGCATACGCAAGTATACGTGATCGACAAGTAATATAGGATTGTAAGTCCATATATCGTACCCACAGGGACTTGTGATTAACTATCAACTAAATTAAACCAAGCAATTAATCTATTCAAGCGAATCCTAAAGTATGATTAATTAACTACAACTAATATAGAGTAGCAAACAAAGAGATTAAAGGAACACGTTGGAAAAATATAGAGATTGAATTCAATGTGAGTGAATATTCTAGAGCTATGGGTTAGCTAACAACCCCGTTGAGTTTTTCACTTAAATCGTCTAATTAATTTATCTGGTTTATTGGTTGATAGAGTTAATATTGCTCGTAGCCTTCTCCCGAGGTACAACTCGCCTATTCAAGCTAATCTAACACCTATATTCCAATGGAATTAGAATTAACAAGAACACATTTATAATTCCCGTATAATAACCAAGCAAGGCGATTAGGTATATTTCTATCCTAACCGCAAATCCGCCCCCTCCCTAAGAGTTAAGATCTTGCTGTACTCAATCTTATATACAATCTAGAATTTCCTCTCCCGAGTTCAATCCTAGATTCTAGATATTCAATTGGTGATCAAGCAATCAAATAATTAAGCACAAGATTGAATAAATAAACCAATATGATAAAATAATAAGAATAATTTAAGCTTCAAACTACAACGTTCATGTAGCACCCAAAACTCTAGAACTAATGAACTATGAAATTAAAGGAGGAGAAGAGAAGAAAAACTAGTTAGAAGCCCCCTCCAAGCGTGTTATGTGTTCCTCCCCGTGAATTCTCCTTCAAAATATATTATATCTCTCCAAAGTGGCGTCTCCCCCTTCACAAATAAGTTTAGTCTTGCTTTTATACGTGTTGGGTAGGTCTAGGGTCGAAATAACCGTGTCCCAGGCAAATTTGGAGAAAATTCACGTCACTGGCACCCTGGCTAGCGCTAGGCACCCTCCACGGCACTGCCGTTTTTTTGATTACTATTTTGGTGCCACTGGTAGGGCTAGGCGCCACATGTGGCGCTAAAATATCCCATTTTCCTATTTTCGTCTGTTTTGGCTATAATTTCGCACATTCTGCCCTCGATTGCTCCTGAGTCATTCCTACACATAAAAACATATCAAATTAGCATAAATTAATGCATTTCACATCCTAAATTCATGAAACAAAAGTAAGATATGAGACGATATACAAACAAATATATATACTTTAAGCAAAACATCAGAGAGATTTCCCTAATGTATTTCCAGCCGATCTTCCGGGTATGCCGCCCGACAGAGATATTGATTTTGGCATTGATTTGTTGCTGGGCACTCAACCTATCTCTATTCCTCCTTATTCTATGGCCCCTCCTGAGTCGAAGGAGTTGAAAGAACAGTTACAGGAATTGATTGATAAGGGCTTCATCGGCCAGTGTGTCACCTTGGGGTGCTTCTGTCTTGTTTGTGAAGTAAAAGGATGGTTCTATGCATATGTGCATTGATTATTGCCTGTTAAACAAAGCCACAGTGAAGAACATGTATTCTTTGCCTCGTATTGATGACCTATTTGATCAGTTACATGGTTCCCGAGTGTTTTCCAAGATTGACTTGCGTTCAGGGTATCATCAGTTGAAGATTCGGAAGCCAGATATCCCGAAAACTGCTTTCAAGACTCGGTCTGGCCCCTACGAGTTCTTTGTGATGTCATTTGGGCTGACTAGTGCCCCAACAACTTTTATGAATTTGATGCACAGTGTGTTCCGGTCCTATATTAACTCTTTCATCATCATATTCATTGACGATATTCTAGTGTATTCCCGGACTCGGGAGGATTATGATCAGCACCTGAGGACAGTGCTTCAGACTTTGAAAGAAAAGAAGTTATATGCAAAGTTCTCTAAATGTGAGTTCTAGTTAGCTTCCTTGGCATATTTGGGTCATGTGGTATCGAGTGAAGGGATCAAGGTGGATCCAAAGAAGGTGGAAGTAATGTAGAGTTGGCCCACACCGTCCTCAACTATAGAGATCTGGATCTTCCTTGGTTTGGCGTGGTATTACCGTCGATTTATTTAGGGATTCTCATCTATTGCAGCACCTATGAATAGGCTGACCCAAAAGGGTGGTCTATTCAGATGGACAAAGAAGTGCGAAGAGAGCTTTTAGAAGCTTATGACAACTTTGACTACAACCCCAATATTGGTATTGCCTTCAGGTTTGGGATCTTATACTGTTTATTGTGATGCGTTGCGAGTTGGTCTCGGCGTGGTGTTAATGCAGGACCGTAGGGTGATTGCCTACACATCCAAATAGCTGAAGGTGCATGAAAAGAACTATTCTGTCTACGACTTTGAGCTAGCAGCTATTGTTTATGCCTTGAAGATATGGCAGCACTATTTGTTCGGTATTCCTTGTGAGATCTACACTAATCACTGGAGTTTGCACTATCTGTTCAAGCAGAAGGATCTTAATTTGCGTCAGAGGAGGTGGTTAGAGCTGCATAAGGATTATGAAAATACCATTTTGTACCACCCTGGGAAGGACAATGTGGTGGCTGATGCATTGAGTCGCCGAGCAGAGAGTTTGGGGAGTTTAGCATATCTACCAGCAGCAGAGAGGCCCATGGCATTGGATGTTCAGGTCTTAGCCAGCCAGTTTGTGAGATTGGATATTTTTGAGCCGAGTTGAGTATTGGCTTGTGTGGTCTCTCAGTCTTCTCTTTATGATCGTATCCCAGGAGTGTTAGTATGATGACCCCCATCTGCTTGTCCTTAAGGACACAGTTCAACACGGTGATGCAAAGGAGGTCACCGCTGGAGATGATGGTGCATTGAGGATGCAGGGAAGGCTATGTGTGCCCAATGTAGACAGATTACGTGAGTTGATTCTTCAGGAGGCTCACAGCTCGCGGTACTCCATTCATCCGAGTGCCACGAAGATGTATCAGGACTTGAGGCAACATTATTAGTGGTGTATAATGAAGAACATAGTGGAATATGTAGCCCGATGTCTAAATTGCCAGCAGGTGAAATATGAGCATCATCGGCCGGATGGATTGCTTTAGAAGTTAGAGATTCCGGAGTGAAAATGGGAGCGGATCACTATGGATTTCGTTGTTGGACTCCCACAGACTCAACGAAAGTTTGATGCAGTATGGGTGATTATGGATAGGCTGACCAAGTCAGCTCATTTCATTCCTGTGATGACTACCTAATCTTCCGAGCAACTAACTCAAGTTTATATCTGTAAGATTATCAAGATTCATGGCGTACCGATATCTATTATCTCTGACCAGGGTATGCAGTTCACATCACGATTCTGGAGAGCCGTACAGCAGGAGTTAGGTACTTAAGTGGAGTAGAGCACGAGATTTCACCCTCAGAGGGACAGGTAGTTCGAGTGACTATTCAGATTCTTGAGAATATTGATTTGGTCCAACCCTACACCACTATAGAGTGGCAAGAGCGGTTGATGCAACTTTTACCCGAGAAGGCCGAGATCGAATCCACAGGGAGCTAGAATGTTTGGGAATTGGGTTCCTATCTACACTAGTAACGTGCAAAGTAATTGTTTACACTTCTAAACATACGTTGATGGTTCATTAATCTAGATTATCACTAATAATGCTGAAATTAAGCTAAGTATGATATCATTTTGTGAGGTTTTCTTAATTTATGGAAATGCACTAGGGCAGTGACTTTCCCCTAGGTGAATACTTGACGGGTTCTAAAGCCTAAGGCAATGTTGTTATGTTTGGGATCGCGATATAGCCAGTGCACGAAACTACTCACTCTATACCTTTAGGTAGCTTGAGTGACTTTACCCTAATTGGCTTTCTCAAGACCAATTGGGTGTCAAAATTGTGCAAGCAATATAGGCTCAAGTCGGGTATTACTATCTCTAGGTTTAACCCTTTAATTGAGGCTACCAATCTCTTGAATACACCCCAATTTCTTGTTGGCCCTATTTTCCTAGACTCAAACTCTCTTTCTCAAGAAGAGCCCAAGTCAAAAAGGCACAAATTAGTGTTTGAAACCACTAATTCAACATGGAAAAAACAAATCAGGCCAAATATCAACCACCCACAAATATCTAAGCCTTAAAACAAGAGATCCATCAAATACCCACACTAGGGTTGAGCCACAACCTTAGATGGGTCTAGATACTCATTATAATGGAAGAAATTAGATATTGAGATGAAGAATAACCCATAAAATATAATTACAAGCTAAGATTCGAAGATTCAATGTTAAACTAGATACAATATTATTCAAAATAGATAAAAAATGGCGTTCACGTGCTCAGCTACATATAAGATGACCTAAAAATCGGAAAAAGAAGTATTTATACAAGGTCGATTTTTCTAGACAAAAATGCCCCTGAAGAAGGTACCACGGACCGCGGAAAATGGACTGCAGCCACGGTGAGGCTTTTTGGCTTCAAATCTTGTTCTCTAAATCTGGCCACCGCGGACCGCAATAAATGGACCGCTGCCGCGATGGCTTCACCGCTGCCGCATAAAATCAACCGCGGTCAGCGGTTCTTGAAAACCTCCAACTTCAGGCTCTCTGACTCTTTTCACTGCGGACCGCAACAAATGGACCACTGGCCGCGTTGCTTGAAATTCCATAATTGCATCCTCTCTGATCTTTGCCACCGCGGACCGCGATAAAAGAACCGCGGTCGGGGTGGGTCTATTGCAGTCGCGGTGGATTTACTACTGTAGCAGCGCTTTGACTTGTTCTTGGCACTTGTGCAGGTTTCACTACTTTTTGAGCTAATTTTGACTTCCTTGTCACTTTTTGACCAAACACTGCAAACAAGCACAACATGTAAACTTTCAGGATTACTTGTATACACTTTTAATCCAAAACTTAAGCGAAAAAAGAGTATAAAATAGACTAGAATTCCTAGTTATCAACTCCCCCAAACTTAAGCTTTTGCTTGTCCTCAAGCAAACAAAGTAAGTCCCACCTCCTTAAGAATAAAACCAAGAAAATTCAGCTGACTTAAAGTGACCTCATCTAGCATCAATTGGGACTAACAATTGCCCTCAAGTCAAATGAATCATTAACAACATTCAACCTTTTTAAGCATCATGGTTTTAGTGCGACACAAAAGCATCAAGAGTTGACTCAACTCATCAAGGAAACTCTTTCTACTACTTTGGTCATTGTGGAACCCAAACTCATACTCCTCACTCTTCCTTAAGCAAAACCTCACTTTTAGATTATAGCACTCAGAATGAGGATTGTGGAAAACACACTCATCTCTCTCAAAGAACGGTCACAAGTCTGGCTCTAAGTACCATAAGCTTGCCCCTTATGTGAGTCACCACTAATGTAAGCTTCACTCAATTCAAGATCATATAGGGCTTTTGTGGGATACAATGAAGGCTTTTGGTTCAGGGTAGGATATATTTGGTCTAAGAAGGTTTCATCTTCCCTTAAGCACTTCATTTGCTTCATTTTGTCACATATTCTCTTGACTCTTTGAGTCATTTACTTCTTTCTTAGGGGTTAGAGAGACACACTGTCACTCTTTCTTGTTCATTTCAATTCTTTTTCTCCTTTCTAATCTCTCCATGCCTTTCATCTTTTACTTTTGTTGAAACCCTTCATTTCTTCTACATTGTTCATTTTCTTTTTGAATTTTTGGCTTCTTTCTTTTTATTTTTCTTTGCCTTTCTTTTTCTTCATTTTGTACCTTTTATCACTTTTGCATTCCTCGTCTCTCCCCCTAAATTTATGTTTTTGCCTTGTGCTAAGGAAATATAGGGTGCCAAGAGAGGATCATTTTAGACGTATAAAGGTTTGTATCATGGTTATTGAAAGAATATGGTCTAAGACTCAATGAGGTTGACTAGGGATAACATTATTGGTAGGCTATGGATGTTTTCAAGTTTCAATTGGGATCAAGGAGAGCCTATAATCACTTCTCAAGTTAAACTACACTTAGGATTTCACCTAGACAAACATTCAGGGCAAGTTCTAGACTCAATGGCACGAGACTTGGACTTGCAAATCAAATTCTCACCACACAACCTATAGGATTACTAAAGAGACAGAGTCGGGGGCTCACAACAACCTTAGCTAAAATTTGAGCAAGGCAAATGGTCCCGAAAAATCACTTGATGATTATTAGCCAATACAAGAGTCTCAAGGTCACAACTGTCACCATCCTACACACACTAACTTGTTTTTAACCATAAGGTCAAAGGCAAATGTGTTAAACCCAAGTGAAGCTTTGCTTGAGGCACTATTACTCACTAGCTACTATTTACACAAAAACAAAATAAAACAGACTCAAACCCTTAAGAAAATTGTCATGCCATCCATCATCGGGAAGAGCCACCCGGTTCACACAAACTCCACCTTTGGAAAGAACCGTGGCATTAAGAAAACCAAAGGCTTATTGAACGCAAAACTCAAAATAAGAAGCTATGAACTGAAAAAGAAGCTACTAAAATGAAGTAAAAAGCTTTGAAAGAAAATATGGAAGGTAAACTAAATATGTACAATAGGGGATTTAAACGAATATACATAAGAGGGAAAGAATATATACATAAGAAAGTAACTTTATATACAAACCAAGATTGCAAAATACAAAAAGTGAAATAAACTGGTAAAATTATATACATACCAAAAGTGAAAAAGCATAACAAAAAAGAAAATAGTAACATAATTACAGTCCAACATCATCAAAATAGGGATACCCCCTCAAATGAAAGCTAGCATTGTCCTCAATGCTAACTAGCCAAAAATAAGCTCAAGAAAAAGATAGAGAGTAGAGAAAACTCCTTATTGGTCCTTCGTCTGTATGGGGTCATGAGCCTAGGTCCCTGTGTCCTGTGATTGCTCGGGAACCTGTGACTGGATTCCTGTAACCTATGCCTGCTCTGGGACCTGAGGCTGGCTAGAGGAACCTCCATGCGGGTCCTCCAACTCAATCACTGCATCATCTGCCTGGGGGATCACTCTCCTCCTCTTTGGTGCCCTCTCCAACTATTGCTCCTGCTCCAGCTCAGTCTGAGCTGTTCGAGGCTGGTCGTGCAACAATAGCTCCAATGGTTGATGATCAACAACCTTCATCTTCTCCACTTCTCCCCTCAACTCCCTCACATACTCCTTTGAGGCCCGAGTATGCTTCAGCTTCTTTGTCTGCTTGGTCAGCTCCTTCAGTGACTTTCCATGAGAATCTATAGCATCCATAATCAACTTTTGGTTCTCTAGGAGCTTCTTCTGGTTGTCCAGAAGCTCCTTGAGAGTCTCCTCCAGTGATGCTGGAACCTGTGGCTGTGGGGTACGGATTGGGCTTCCACTGAACTAGAAAGTACAAGAAGCTTAAAAGTTGCTGTCTGCATCCAATTATTGATACTACAGAGTGTTTGGTTCAATCTGTGGGCAGTCAATGGGTATGCTGATAATGATGGGATATTTGGAGAAATGGAAGTAGATGGCCCGGAGGCAATATCTGGTGTGGCTGTGAGAGGCTGAGAAAAAGTGACTACTACTACTGGCTCTTCAGACTGGCCAGTAGAAGTAGTGGCTTTGCCTTTAGGATCTTTAGATTTGGGGTTGTCATCCGCCTTGAGGCTTTACTAGGAAAATGGCATTTTTGGTTTCACCTTCACGTCAAAGTTCCTTTTCTCCACATTCTGGTCTTCCAAATACATTGTAAAGAAATTTGGGAAGGGGTATGATCTATCACCTTCATTGACCACCCTAGTGATCACCCTAGACATGACATTCCCGATATTGATCGGGTACCCCGCCATAATAAAAGCCACTAATATCGCCCAGGAGACCGGCATGGAGTTTTCATGGGTAGTGGGGTCCAGCCTGCTGCATACAAAAGTCTCCCACCCCTCCACCTCAAAATTTAGAGTTTTCCTCAAAATTTGAACTCCTGATGTCAACCATGCTGGGGTGGTGCCCGGAAGAGCCAAATATGATGCTAACCATGGCCGGACTGCCTCATCGAATGCCAATTTCTCCAAGTATAATGATTCATCTTCCTCAAGAAAGCCCAAGAACTCATTGATTGTCTTCCCATCGAACTTCACTTTCAAATTCTGCACTTTAGTCACTTTGGTATCCTTCTTGATGTGGGAAGCATTGGCGTAAAACTCTTTGACTAAGTGCTCATTTGCCTCTGACACCTTGCTGGTGAAGTAATCCCATCCCACACGTTCATTAAATTGTTGTTTCACGTTGGGGTTGTGTGGCAAGAGATCCCTCTCTATGAACTGGCACTCAATAATAAGCGACCTTAGAGGCCACCATTCTCTAAACTTGTGATAAGCTATCTTACTAATGAACTGCTTTTGCCACACCTCGGGGTTTCTAGTTCTCTCCACACCCTCGGGTTGAGGCACACCCCCTCTCTCTTCATCTGGTACCCCAACATCTACATCCCTTCCCGGTGACGAAGGTGTAGGTAAGGTTGAAGCTGCACTATCGCTGCTCTCAACTGAGACCTCAAACGACTTAGAAGAAATCTGAACTGAAGCTTGAGCAGTAGGAGAGGCTGGAGATGTAGGTAGACTCAACCTAAATCTCTCTGGGAAGTCAGGTACATATTCCGACACTGAGTCAGACTCAGATGCCTCCCAGGAGGGCACATACTCACTTCCCTCAGAATGGGAAGCAGCTCTATCTGTATCTTTGATTTGTTTTTTGGTTTCCCCAAAAGCCTTCCGAACCTGCGGGGTCAATTTTATCATTCCTCGTCCCCTACCCCGGGAGGACTCCCCTCTTCCTTTTTGTTTTTCACCACCTCCTCTTGATTTAACCATTGACTGCAAGGAGAATTCAGTTAATATTTGTTAGTGCAACGATTGGAAGAATTAGTGCAAAAAAATAGTTAACAGTGTAAAGCAGAACTGCAGACCGCGGTCCGCAAAAAATGCACTGCAGCCGCAAAGGCTACATCGCGGACCGCAAAAAGTCAACCGCGGATTGTGGAGAGGTGGCGTTCAGACTACCCACTCTCTGATTCAGGTTCACCGCGGACCTCAAAAAATCAACCACGGTCGCGGTAGGCAAAACGAAGCAACACTGACCTAGGGTTTCTAGGATTTATGCAATTTAGCACAAGTAAAAACACAAACAACCCCCTAGGTAGTTAATAACAATTTAGAACTAAATTACCCCTAATCTAATTAACATTATGGGCTCCTATGACTAATTTAACAGAAAATCGATGAAGAAGAAAAAAGAACGAACCAAACCTATCAATTTAGAAGAAATTAGGAACAAAATTAAAGATTCATGAGTGATTGAAGTTACCAGATGTGCAATGCAGATGATTGAAAATCAGTACTTGAATTTGACCTAGGGTTTTGATGAACAGTATTTTATGCCTCTTTAGAGTGAAAATGAGCGAAAAGTGTAAAATGAGGCCTGTGGGTCTATTTATAGAAAAATATCTGGGACCTACACTACTTACCCACCGCGGACCACGGAAAATCCACCGCTGACCGCTGTTAAACTCAGAAGGGCACTGGCATGGACTTCACCGCGGCCGTGGTAAGGCACTACAGACCGCGAAAAATTCATTGCAGCCGTGGTTGAAACTTCAGAGAACTATCACTTTTGCACTTTTAGCACCGCTGACCGCGGTTAGTTACCGCCTCTGCAGTGAGCCCATCGCGGCCGTGAAAAATGCATCGCGATAGCGGTCCAAACTTCAGAGAGTGCAAAATTTTTCCAATTTGGTCCTGCACTGCATCAAAACGTCCCTACACACATCTCACAAACCAGTTAGTCCAAAAACATATCCTACACTAAGAATTCAATAAAAAAGAAAGAAATAAAAACACATGGGTTGCCTCCTAAGAAGTGCCTGATTTAACGTCGCGGCACGATGCAGGTTACCATCAAATTACTTTAGATGGATCATTGCCACCACGTGGCTGCATCAATCTTGCCAAGATAGTTCTTGACTTTGTGCCCATTAACTCCGAAAATCTCTCTAATTTTGTTTTTCAAGTCAAGTGCACCAAACAGAGTCACAAGCACCACTTCAAAAGGTCCACTCCATTTCGACTTAAGCTTTCCTAGACACAGACGTAACAGAGAATTGAACAAGAGAACCAAATCACCCACTTTGAACTCTTTGCCACGAGCATACTTGTCATGAATGTACTTCATCTTGTCCTTATACGAGGACGAACTGGAGTAGGCATGAAATCAGAATTCATCAAGTTCATTAAGATGCTTCACACGAAGATTTGCTGCCACATCCCATTCAAGATTTAGCTTCCTCAAAGCCCACATGGCCTTGTGTTCTAACTCAACCGGTAGATGGCAAGCTTTCCCGAACACCAACCGATATGGAGACATACAAATCAGAGTCTTGTAGGCAGTCCTATAAGCCCATAGAGCATCATCCAATTTCTTTGACCAATCGGTCCTATTTGCATTGACCGTCTTTGACAATATACTCTTGATTTCCCTGTTTGAGACTTAAACTTGGCCATTCGCCTGAGGATGATAAGGGTTAGAAACTTTGTGATTGACACCGTACTTTGCAAGCAAAGTGTCAAAAGCTCTATTGCAAAAATGAGACCCCTATCACTTATGATTGCTCGAGGAGTGCCAAACCTAGTAAAAATACTCTTCTTAAGAAACACAACAACACTCTGGGCCTCATTATTGGGTAAAGCCACGGCCTCAACCCACTTTGAAACATAGTCAACTGCCACTAGAATGTATGTGCTACCACATGAACTAACAAACGAGCCCATAAAATCAATGCCCCACACATCAAAGAGATTAACTTCGAGAATAGTGGTGAGAGGCATCTCATCCTTATTTGAAATTCCACCCGCTCTTTGACATTCGTCGCATCTCTTCATAAGTTCACTTGCATCCTTGTACAATGTTGGCTAGTAAAAACCACAACTAAGAACCTTTAAAGCTGTCCTCATCCCACCATGATGACCACCGTAAGGAGAGAAATGACAAGCCTCTAAAATACTCAATTGTTCCTCCTCCGGGACACATCTTCGGATCACACCGTCAGTGCAGATCTTGAACAAGTAAGGCTAGTAGTCCAAACTATCTCGTTTAAGCTTCTTCCTTTGGTTAGAAGAGAGCTCACATGGTATAATACCAGTCACAAGTAAGTTGGCAACATCCGCGATCTATGACATGCTATTCACTGATACGGAGAGGAGTTCCTCTTCAGGGAAAGAATCATTAATTCCAAGGCCATCACAGGGCCTCCCCTCCTCCCCCAAGCGGGACAAGTGGTCCGCCACTTGGTTTTCACACCCTTTCCGGTCCACAATCTCCAAATCAAACTCTTGAAGCAATAAGACCCATCTCATCAACCGAGCTTTGGAATCCTTCTTCGTCATCAAGTAGCGGAGTGCGGCATGGTCGATATGAACTATTCCCTTGGCACCCATGAGATAAGGCCTAAACTTCTCCATTGCGAACACAATAGCCAACAACTCTTTTTCCGTCACCGTGTAATTCACTTGAGCATCATTCATTGTTTTGCTTGCATAATACACCGGGTGAAACAACTTATTCACTCTTTGACCCAATACCGCTCCAATTGCAACATCACTTGCATCACGCATGCTCTTAATAGGCAAGCTCCAATTGGGTGCGGAATTAATAAGAGTGGTGGTCAACTTGTACTTGAGGAGTTCAAAAGCTATCATGCATTCCTCATTGAACACGAACTTCGCATCCTTTTCCAAAAGTTTGCACAAAGGATTCACTACCTTCGAAAAGTCCATGATAAATCTCCGGTAGAACCCCGCATGCCCAAGAAAACTTCTAACCCCTTTGACTGAAGTAGGGGGAGGAAGCTTTGGAATTACTTCAATTTTGGCCTTGTCCACCTCTATTTTGTTCTTTGAAATCTTATGGCCAAGGATAATGTCCTCCTCGACCATAAAGTGGAATTTATCCCAATTAAGCACAAGATTGGTTTCTTCACACCGGGCCAACAACTTGTCAAGATTTTTCAAACATTCATCAAACGAGTCACCCACAACACTGAAGTCATCCATGAACACCTCCAAAATGTCTTCCACCATGTCGGTAAATATGGCCATTATACACCGCTAGAATGTAGCCGGTGCATTACATAACCCAAATGGTATCCTAGAAAAGGCAAAGGTACCATACAGACACGTGAAGGTAATTTTCTCCTGATCTTCCGGAGCAATCAAAATTTGGTTGTACCCAGAATACCCATCCACGAAACAGTAGAAGACGTGCCTATCTAGCATCTTGTCAAGAAAAGGCAGAGGAAAGTGATCCTTGCGGGTCATTTTATTCAGCTTGCAATAGTCCATGCACACCCTCCATCCGGTGATAGTCCTGGTAGGAATCAACTCATTTTGCGCATTAGTAACCATGGTCATACCACCCTTCTTCGGCATACATTGCACAAGCGAAGTCCAAGAACTATCCGAGATGGGGTACACAACCCCTGTATCCAACCACTTGATCACCACCTTTTTCACAACTTCTTATATAGCCTCATTCAACCTCCTCTAATGTTCCACAGAGGGCTTGGAATCTTCCTCAAGAATAATCTTGTGCATGCAAAAGGCGGGGCTTATCCCCCAGATAGAAGCTAAAGTCCATCCAATTGCCTTCTTCCATTTTTGGAGCACCGCCAATGTGGCATCTACCTGCATGTTAGTAAGACAAGAAGAAAGAATAATTGGCAAAGTTGAACTAGGGCCTAATAATTCATACTTGAGGTATGGAGGCAACGACTTCAACTCCAACATAGGAGGTTCCTCGATTGAGGGCTTTGTTGGTGGAGTCTTCCTATTCTCAAGATCCAAAGAGAGCTTACGAGGCTTATAAGAGTAAGAGCCCATTCCATGTAAAGCATTAACACACTCCACCCAGCCTTCATCCTCATTTACATCACGATTCAATAATACCGCCTCTAGAGGGTCCTCCACATTGATCATTACACTAGTATCATCAACTATCACTGTTGTGACAAGATCCATGAAAGAGCACACTTCAGTGCTGTTGGGCTGCTTCATTAACTTGCACACATGAAAAACCACTTTTTCATCACCCACATGGAAGGTGAGTTCCCCTACTTCCACATCAACTAAGGCCTTCCTAGTTGCAAGGAAAGATTTTCCCAATATGATCAAAACCTCATAATCTACCTCATAATCCAAGATTACAAAACCAGTGGGCAAAATGAACTTGTCCACCTGAACAAGATCATCATCTACAATACCAAGCGGCCTCTTTATAGTTCTATCCACCATTTACAACCTCATTGAAGTAGCCCTCGGTTGCCCAATACCCAAAGTTTTGAACATGGAGTATGGCATCAAGTTGACACTTGACCCCAAATCACATAGAGCTTTTGCAAAGTTTGCACTTCCAATGGTGCAAGGAATGGTGAAAGTTCCGGGATCTTCTAGCTTCGGAGCCATAGAGTGCACTATTGCGCTAACTTGGTGGGTCATCTTGATGGTCTCATAATCCATGGATCTTTTCTTTGTCATCAAGTTTTTCATGAACTTGGCGTAACCCGGCATTTGTTTTAGAGCCTCCACCAAAGTCACATTAATTGATAAGCTCTTCACCATGTTAATAAATTTCTTAAACTGATTCTCATTTTTCTGCTTTGCGAGCCTTTGAGGATAAGGTGGAGGTGGCCTTGACAAAGGAGCCTTGGCTTTAGGTACAACCATTTCCGGTATGTCTATTACGTGTTCCCTAGACGGGTTCACGTCATTCTGAGTTTCCACCTTTTTATCTGATATCAATCCTCACTTCCTCAATCAAGTTCTCATCAAACACATTCTCAACCACCAAAGGGATATCATCCTCTTGCAACTCAACTTCATCACTCAAAATTTCTTTTTGTTTAGAGGCATTCACATCATCGCCTTGTCCACTTCTTGTAGGTACCGCCATTGCATGCCCGGTATTGTTCTCACCCTTCAGGTTGACTACCGTATCACTAGTGAGAGCCCCATTAGGGAGAGTATTCAAGGATTGTGAGATTTGGCCTAATTGAACCTCCAAGTTTCTGATTGAAGTATTGTGGGATACCAACTGTGCATTAGAGTCAACATTCTTTTTCATCATCTATTCGAACATCATTTTGATTCTCCCCATTTCATTGTTGGATGAACTAGGAACTTGGGATGTAAATGGGGGTGGATTGTTCGGTTGTTGATACGTCGGGGGCCTTTGAAAGACTTGCCCCTAATTTCCTTGATTGCTATTATTCCAACCACCCTGATTGTTGTTTCCACCCCAGTTGTTATTTTTCCCACTCCAATTACCCTGATTGTTCTGGTTATTATTATGGTTGCCCCTATTTGAATTTTGGTTGTTGGTCCCCCAATTACTATTCCCTTGCTGTTGTTGATTTCCCCAATTGCCTTGGGATCTCCATTGTTGTTGTTTGTTAGAAGAATTGCCCATTTGGCCCTGATAGTTGTTCACGTACTGCACTTCTTCATTCTGGTCATCATACCCAACATCTTGGCACCCACCACTATATTGGTCATATTGATCCAAACTCCCGTGGTTCTGTTGACCTCTTTGTCTTCTTTTGTTCACTAACATGTTGACACCCTCCATAGCATTTACTTGCCGTGGAGTTTGAACCTGCTGTAATTGTGCCTTTGCTAGCTGGTTCATTGTGGTTGTTAGTTCTGCTAGTGCCTGCCCATGATCATGGAGCTCTTTGTGCAAGTGAATGACCATGGGGTCACCCTGTGGCACATTGGCTCTACTTTGCCAAGCAGAGGACGTGTCAGCCATCTCATCCAATATTGCATTAGCCTAATCTTACTGTGTGTTCATGAAATTGCCCTAGGCGAGTTGGTTCATTATGCATTAATTTGTTATGTTAATGCCTCGGTAGAATGTCTGTTGTATCATTGCCTCAGTCATATCATTATTTGGGAATTCCTTTACCATAGTCCGGTATCTCTCCCATATTTCATGCAGTGGTTTGTTGGGCTCCTATTTGAAAGCTAAGATTTCATCCCTCAAGGTTGCCATGTGGCCCGGTGAGAAAAAATTTGCAATGAATTTATCTGCTAACTCATCCTAAGTAGTGATGGAATGGTTGGGAAGCCTTTCAAGCCAATCCAAAGCTTTCCCTCTAAGTGAAAAAGGGAATAATCTCAACCGAAGTGCATCCTCTAAATATTTTTTTGCTTGCTTCCCCAACAGGTATCCACGAAGCCTTTAAGATGTTTGTAAGCATTCTGATGGGGAGCACCTGTGAAATACCCTCGTTGCTCCAACAAAGTCAACATCACATTTGTAATTTGGAAATTGCCCACCCGGATCTGGGGTGGGACAATTACACTAGCATATCCTTGGTTTGGAAGCACTCGAGGAGCCACTCTTGGAGGTGGCAGGGGAGGTTTTGGAACATTATCATTTGTCTGTCGGCCTCTCATTTGAGATTGAGGCACTGTAGGTACGTCATCATCAATATTGTCATCTACCTCCTCCCCTGGCACAACATTTCCAAGAGGATCATTGTTATTGTTCGTCGCCATTTGCTAACTGAATTGATAATTCACCCAAGTAAGTAAACAAGAAGGAAATAAAAACTAAACACAAAACTAGATAGATAGATAGCCAAAAACCGTTTAGCTCCCCGGCAACAACGCCAAAAAATGATCGGGTGCAACCCTACACCACTACAGAGTGGCAAGAGCGGTCGATGCAGCTTTTACCCGAGAAGGTCAAGATCGAATCCACAGGGAGCTAGAATGTTTGGGAATTGGGTTCTTATCTACACTAGTAATGTGCAAAGTAATTGTTTACACTTCTAAACATGTGTTGATGGTTCACTAATCTAGATTATCACTAATGGTGCTGAAATTAAGCTAAATATGATATCTTTTTATGAGGTTTTCTTAATTTATGAAATGGCACTAGGGAAGTGACTTTCCCCTAGGTGAAGACTTGACGGGTTCTAAAGCCTAAGGAAAAGTTGTTATGTTTGGGATCGCGATATAGCCAATGCACGAAACTACTCACTCCATACCTCTTGATAGCTTGAGTGACTTTTCCCTACTAGCTTTCTCAAGACCGATTGGGTGTCAAAATTATGCAAGCAATATAGGCTCAAGTTGGGTATTACTATCTCTAAGTTTAACCCTTTAATTGGGGATATCAATCTCTTGAATACGCCCCAATTCCTTGTTGGCCCGATTTTCCTAGACTCAAACTTTCTTTCTCAAGAAGAGCTCAAGTTAAAAAGGCACAAATTAGTATTTGCAACCACTAATTCAACATGAAAAACAGAAATCAAGCCAAATATCAATCACCCATAAACATCTAAACCCTAAATCAAGAGACCCATCAAATACCCACACTAGGGTTGAGCCACAACCCTAGCTAATGGGTCTAACTACTCATAATAATGGAAGAAATCAGATATTGAGATGAAGAATAACCTATAAAATATAATTACAAGCTAAGATTTGAAGATTCAATGTTAAACTAGCTACAATATTACTCAAAATATCTAAAAGACGACGTTCACGTACTCAACTACAGATAAGATGACCTAAAAATCTGAAAAAGAAGTATTTATATAAGGCCAAATTTTCTGGAAAATAATGCCCCTGAAGGAGGTACCACGGCCCACGAAAATGGACTGCGGCCGTGGTGAGGCTTTTTGGCTTCAAATCTTGTTCTTTGAATCTGGCCATTGCGGACCGCAATGAATGGACCGCGACCGCGATAGCTTCACTGCTGCCGCATAAAATCAACCGGGGTTAGCAGTGTCTTGAGAACTTCCAACTTCAGGCTCTCTGAATCTTTTCACCGCGGACCGCAATAAATGGACCGCGTACCGCGTTGCTTGAAATTCCCGAGTTCCTCTCTAATCTTTGCCACTGCGGACCGCGATAAAAGAACTGCGGTCATGGTGGGTCTATTGCAGCCGCGGTGGATTTACTACTGTAGCAGTGCTTTGATTTGTTCTTGGCACTTGTGCAAGTTTCACTCCTTTTTGAGCTGATTTTGACTTCCTTGTCACTTTTTGACCAAACATTGCAAACAAGCACAATATGTAAGCTTTTGGGATTAGTTGTATACACTTTTAATCCAAAACTCAAGCAAAAATGAGTATAAAATAGACTAGAATCCCTAGTTATCAGATATGCTTCGTGCGTGTGTAATGGAGTTTGGAGGTTCTTGGGATCAGTTCATACCCCTTGTAGAGTTTGCCTACAACAACAGTTATCAGTCCAGCATTCAGATGGCACCGTATGAGGCTCTGTGTGGTAAACGGTGTCAGTCCCTAGTAGGTTGGTTCGAGCCGGGCGAGGCTAGATTATTGGGCATAAACTTGGTTCATGACTCTTTGGAGAAGGTTACGATGATTCAGGATAAACTTCACACAGCCCAATCCAAACAGAAGAGTAATGCAGACCGGAAGGTTCTCGATGTTGCATTCATGGTTGGAGAGTGGGTCTTACTCTGGGTTTTGCCTACGAATGGCGTTACGAGGTTTGGAAAGAAGGGCAAGCTGAGCCCAAGGTTTATTGGTCCTTTTGAGGTATTGCGGCGAGTTCGGGAGGTTGCTTATAAGCTTGCCTTACCTCCCAGCCTAGCAGGAGTTCATCCGGTATTTCATGTTTCGATGCTTAGGAGGTATCACAATGATCCCCTCATGTGTTGGATTTCATCTCAGTCCAGTTGGACAAGGATTTATCCTATGTTGAAGAGCTAGTGGCTATTTTGGACAAGTAGGTTCGAAAGTTGAGGTCAAAGAACATTGCATCAGTAAAGGTTCAGTGGAGGGGTCAGCTAGTCGATGAGGCGACTTGGGAGACGGAGCAGGATATGCGCAACCGTTATCCTCATCTTTTCACCACTTCAGGTATGTCTCTATACTCGTTCGAGGACGAATGATTGTTTTAAGAGAGGGACGATGTAACGACCCGGTCGGTTGTTTTGAGAGTTATAGCCTTGATCCCTTATTAACTGCTTCCCCCATATCTGTTTCTACTATTGTGACTTGCCGAGAGGTTTCGTTTTGCTTTTTGGAGTGTTTTGGGACACTTAGTCCCTAAATGGAGGCTTAAGTCTTAGGATTTGGACCGTAGTGTAACTATGTGAAGATGACTCCAGAATGGAGTTCTGTCAATTCCGTTAGCTTTGTTTGGTGATTTTGAACTTAGAGGCATGTCTGGATTGTGTTTTGGAGGTCTATAGCTCATTTAGGCTTGAAATGGCGAAAGTCAAATTTTTGAAGATTTGGACCGGTAGTGGAATTTTTGATATCGGGGTCGAAATCCAATTCCGAAAGTTGGAGTAGGTCTTCAATGTTGAATATGAATTGTGTGCAAAATTTAAGGTCATTCGGACGTGGTTTGATAAGTTTCGGCATCAGTTGTTGAATTTTAAAGTTTCAAGTTCTTTAAGTTTGAATTGGAGGGTGATTTGTGATTTTAGCATTGTTTGATGTGATTTGAGGGCTCGACTACGTTCGTATGGTATTTGAGGATTGGTTGGAATGTTTGGTTGAGGTTTCGGGGGCCTCGTGTGTGTTTCAGATGGTTAACGGATGAAATATTGGACTTATGCCATTTCTGAAGTAGCTGGTTTCTGGTGTTTTCATACCTGCGATGGGGAGACCGCAGGTGCGAGATCGCATGCGTAGAGAGTGAAGCGCAGAATCAGAAGTGTGAAGGAGTTCCAAGGGTCCCAGGTGCGAGGTGCATTCCGCATATGTGATGCCCGCAGATGCGATGGGTAGATCGCAGAAGCGGTGAATGACCGCAGAAGCGGACAATCGTCCGCAGGTGCACACGTGCAGTTGCAGCCCCGTTATCGCAGAAATGGACCCAAGTGTCTTAAGTTAATTCTGCACTTGTGATGGAAGTTCCACAGGTGCAGCATCGCAGGTGCAACTGTGGGTCTGCAAGTACGAGATCACTGGCAAAAAAAGGGCCAAATCGAGGGTTTATGTCATTTTTAACCATTTGACTTTGCGAGATCGGATTTAGGCGATAATTTGAAAGATTTTCAGAGGAATCTATTGGGTAATGATTCCTAACACGTTTTTGGTTGTATTCCATTAATCCATGGTTGATTTCATAATTTAATTAAGGAATTTGGGTGAGAAATTTGGGGAAGAAGGGTGGAAGTTCTTCAACTAAGTTTTTGTGTTTTGACTGAGATTTTGATGTCGGATTTGGATAATTTTGGTATGAGTGAACTCATGAGTGAATGAGTGTTTATATTTTGTGAGTTTTACCCGATTCCAAGACGTGGGGCCAGGGAGGCTTTTTGGGCAATTTTCCAATTTCTTGCTTTATCTTTAATTTCATTAGCTAGATTAGTTTCTTGTAGTTATATTTATGTTATGTAATTGATTTTGGCTAGATTTGGGCCATTTAGAGTCGGATATTCGTGGAAAGAGCATTGTTACGGATTGATTTAAGCTTGGTTCGAGGTAAGTGACTTTCCTAACCTTGTGTGGGGGAACTCCCCTTAGGATGTGGTATTGTTTTGATATGTGAGCGTTGTGTACGTGAGGTGACGAGTGAGTACATGAGCTATTTGTTGTAAAATACCGTTTTTCACTAAGTAATAACCTGTTTCACTTTATTTGAGCTACACTAGCATATGTAATTATCCTGTTTAGTTTAGAATAACATGTCTACGTGTCTTAATTGCCTATCGGAACTCTATGCATCATGCTTAATGAATTCCCTACTTTTTCCTTGACTTGTACTTAGTCTAAATTGTAGGATTTTGTGTTGTAGATGTTATTCCTACTGTTAAACTGTGTATTTACTTTTGGGACTACAGAATGGTATTCCGGGAGATCCCCCTGCATATTTACTTTGGGACTACGAAACGGTATTTCGGGGGATCCCCCTGCACATTTATGTTTGGAACTACAAGACGGTATCTCGGTCCCCTGTTGTTATTTCTGTGTACTGAGCTATTACTTTATGTGATTTCATTCTTATTAAATTTCAATCTTTATTTTACTGCAATATTTCATTCTGTCTTGTTTTATTATATATATATATATATATATATATATATATATATATATATATATACCAGTAGGGCCTGACCTGACCTCGTCACTACTTGACCGAGGTTAGGTTTGACACTTACTGGGTACTGTTGTGGTGTACTCATTCCCTTCCCTGCACATGTTTTTCGTGTGCTGATCCAGGTACCACTTATCAGCCACATTATCAGTGAGTCGAGACAACTTGGAGACTTCAAGGTATATCTTGCGCATCCGCAAACGTCGGAGTCCCCTTCTACTCTTTTCCATGTCAAACACTTCCTGTATTTCCTTTTTGTTAGACTCCGGAGGACAGAGATACTGATTTCATTATGTAGTTTGTGATTCACGATGTTTCGGGTCTTGGGATAGTTGTGTACATTTCGAGAATGATTAATGTATATGCCGAGCGACATCTTAATTTCTTATTTAAATTTCCTTGTTAAATTGTTAATTTTCATGTTTCCATTTCATTTTCGCAAAAGTGTTAGACTTATCTAGTCGTAGAGACTAGGTGTTGTGATGACAATTCACGGAGGGAGAATTTCGGCAGTGACAAGTTGATTGGAGAATTTAGGTCGTGACAGCTCGACCATAGTAGGCTTGATATATAACTTACCATCTAATCAGAGGTTGCCCAATATGGGCATGCCAACAGATTATCGCTCGACGGTGGTAAAAATACTATAATATTGTGTGTGTGTATATATATATATATCCTATGCTCTCTTGACTGGAAGAAGAACAATACTTAACTAAATATAAAGTCTCTATAAGAAATAATACTGTAACTTATGGGACTATGATTATGTACATAAATTCAAGAATACGAACTTCTCTTTATGTCTCATTATCAAACACATGTAGTTATGGGATCATACCAAAATGAAGGAACATACCTTATCACAATCTGTCCAATAACCAAGTTAAACTCGTCTCGTTGCACCTTAATCTACAAGAATGATAACAATACGATCATCAAGTTATGGAAGTTACAACTATTGCATAACGATTGACAAGATTATTTTAAAATAAAATGGGCAACATCTCTCCTATAATCTTTACTTCCTCTCAATTCGATATAACACCACCAACAACAAGAACACAACAACAACAACATATATACATTATTTTTCAACCTTATATCCATCACAAAATACCACAAAATAGCCCACACACCCTAATTCGTTCATACACAAAATGACAACCCTAGTAGTGTCAACCAACCCAAAAATATAATGACGAACAACCAGCCAACCACCCTGCCATTATGTGGTGTTTCTCCATACCCGTTTTCCTAGAAAACTCCATAAAAATAGTAGCAAAAGAGACAATCCAACAGAAACACGAAATAGCCCACAAAATAGTCCCACAAGTTCAGCAACTCAAAACTGATTTTTCAGTTTGCTAAAACACATTTTGACTTGTCTTTTCTTTGAAATTGAGCAACACAACCAACAGTACATAATTAAACCTCTTATAATATAAACCATCCACGAATTCAATTTAAAAATAAGTTCACAACTAGCCAACAATGATGCAACAACAAACATCATACCACTCTTTTGAAATTTGCTAGGTCTACTGGTCTAGTCTTTACGATCGAGTTACAACTTGTACAAGCATAGATAATGGAAGGAGAAGCATAATTTACCTTGGACTTAGTATAACCCAAGAAACCTATTCCTTGTTCATCCAAAATTAGTCCCCCAACATAGCTACAAGAAGGAGAAAGAGAAACTAGCAAGTTGTCCGGGATTTTCGTCACTATATCACATTGTATCACCCAAAATTACCTAGGGCTTGCGTGGGATTTTTGGGGAGGAGTTGCAGGGGTTAAATCTAATTTTGTTGGTCTGAGAAATGAGTGAAAGAAATGAGTTAATAAGTCCTTAAAAGTCCCCTCTTGGCGACTTTAGGAGCTTTTAATTGAGGCATCTCCTTTTGGCAAGTAGGTGATGCACTTATTTGTCACCTACCAGTCTGCGCGGTCTCGTAAAAATGCAAATATCTCTCTAATCCAATGTTGTATCAATAAAAATTTTAATATGTTAGAAACTAGACTCATAGATATTCAATTTGGTAGATAAATCATCATGTTATTCTAAGTACATTGGGAGAAATGCTCAGCTACATTTGACCTAATTTTCAGCATATTTATGAATGTAACTTGTGATGATTTTTGCCAACTTTCGTTCCATAACTCGCTTGACTTTAAAACATAACACATGTCTATCATAAGTCTAAAATAAATCATAACATAACCTCATTATCATTTTGAACACCCTAGTCTCGCCCCAAAAGTAGTCGACGCTCGACGAAACTTATTTTCTTCAATTCATTTAGCTTCTACGCCTTCCAACCTTCTTGGTACTTACAGTTCATGAATATTTGTAATCTCCAAGTTAACATGATTAAATTACTTTATGTACTTTCAAAGATGATCTCATTTCTGAGCTTACATTAATTGACTTACGATGTACTCTCACGCTCGAAAATATGTGGTGTAACAAAATAGTCTTAATCCATTGGTTTTATAGAATCTTAAGTTAGAAGAGGTTGTGAGTTCAATTCTACCTCACCACAATTTTTAACAATAGAAGCTTTCTCAAATATTTTTAAAAAATATGATCTAGTTGTGGTTTGAATTTCTGACCTCTTAAAAAAATTTGGGACTTAACCAGCTTGCCAAGAAATAATTATGTCTAGTGGTGTCATTTTCTTTATCTTATTATACCACTACAATATTATTACATATATTTCATTAAAAATTTGACAAAGCGGTGTTGTGTGCAGGGCCGTCTCAACAAGGTTGGGGGCCTAAAGCTAAATTTCAGAGAGAGGCCCTAAGTGAGAATATCAACGATAAATTTTCAATGAAAAAGTATAAAATAAAGGTAGAATAATAAAATCGGCTCAAGAATTTGATAAGTCGATATACAACAGCAACAACATACCCAGTCACAAAGTAGGGTCTGGGGAGGTAGAGTGTACGCAGAGCTTAATTCTGCTTTCGGGGGTAGAGAGATTATTTTCGAAAAATCCTCAGCTCAAGAGAAAGCATGGCAAAAAAAAGGTCAGATAAGGACAATCAATTCAATGCAACATGAAAATGAAAGTAACGAAAACGAATAAGCCATGATAAAACTAGGGGTGGGCATCGGTCGGTTTCGGTTCGGTTATGAATATTATCGGTTTAGCATATCGGTTATCGGTTTATAAATTTGATAAACCGATAAGATATCGGTTATCGGGTATCGTTAATCGGTTATTGATCATTATCGGTTCGGTTATCGGTTTACCCGATAATATAACTCAATCTAGAGTTAAGCAAAAAAGAGAAGACAATTCACTGGAGTTAAGCAAAAAAGAAAAAAATTCACATATAGTATACTACCCATTTCTGAGTTCTGTCCAGTGGCCACAACTGGAATAGTACTAATTATTCAACAAAAGCTATCCAAATACATTAATAATAATACAAAGTAGTAACAATTTTTCCTTAAAATTAACAAGTCCAAACATACAGTACTAACAGTTCAAATTCAAGTTAACAAGACAACAAATATTCAATCCTTATAGGATTCACCAAAAAAATCAGTGGATAAATACTTATCAAACTGCAACGATTTCCACAAAATGTTCCAAGGCATTAGCTGCTTCCTCCGATATGATAACAACAATAGTTGATTTAGAATTTTTATTAAACACAATGCCTGCACTCCCACAAGCGTTGAAGCCCTCAAACAGTCCAAGATAAACTGAATGTTGTTTGTCAAATGTCTAACCTGAAAAAAGAAACCATATAGCAATCCATATATGAAGATGAAATTTATTATATAAATTAAAAGCCCAATGTATAAGACTAAAGACTTACGCTAGGAGCAACTAGTAAGGTACATGAAGAATGAAGATAAAGCAACTGAAGAGTGCGGCTGAGAAAGAATATAAGAGAATGAACTGAAGCCCTGACATATGTATATACTTAAGGGTAAAGTCATAATTTCTTATTGGGTTATCGGTTAACCCATTAACAAAATTGGCAAACCGAGGCCCAAACCGATAATCCAATAATAAAAAAATTCTAAATCGTTACCGAATTATTAACCCAATAACCCGATACTGATAACCCAATAAATAATTAATGGTTTGGATTATCGATTTTACCCGATATATGCCCAGCCCTAGATAAAACAGTCTTAAAAGGAGCAGTAGCTATCACAGATAAATAAGATAATCGAAGTATAAGAAATAATAGATAGTAGTAGAAATCAAACGGTAAGAAACTATAGAGTAAGATAAGTTGATACAATGATATCGAAAATTATTGCATTCAATATAATGATTGCTTGTTGTAATGTTTGATATTTGAAGAAGACAACTTGTAATCCGCATAAAAGAGATAATGAAAAAATAAAATATAAAATAATATTGTGGGCCCGTATTAGTTGTTAGGATATAAATGAAGCAAAAAAAAGCTACCCTGCCCATATAAGGAAATAATTTTGTCACAACCCCAAATACCCCAGTCACGAACAGTACTAGGCTAGCCAATCCAACACTTACTACGTCAAATTTCTTTTATAAAATCATTTTTATAAAACTGATTAAGTCTCAAAGCTTACATAAGTAATATATAAATCAACAGAATTATGCGGAAAACAGTATGAAATACACTAACACAGCCCGAATCCGGTGTCACTAGTCATGAGCCTCTAAATACAATAAAAACACTGTCTAGATAGTACAATAAGAGTCTGAAATACAAAATACTAAGACAGGAAGGAGGAAGGCAGGGCTGCAAACACCGTTCAGCTACCTTGCGATCTCCGGTGGAACTTTGAGAGTGCTGGAAACTCTCACTCTGAAGCTCGGGCACCTGGATCTGCACACAAGGTGCAGGAAGTAACGTGAGTACCCCAACTCAGTAAGTAACTAAAGTAAATAAGGTCTGAGTGCAGTGACGAGCAATTAAAATCATATAAGAATTTTCAATAGGAATATCAAGTCAAAATCAACAGTTCAATAGCCAGCTATCTCGTTAAAACTCCAATTTTGATTCAAAACCTTTGAAAAACATTTATTCAGCATTTTGCAACAGAGGCTCAATGTTACAACCCATATCCACATGTGTTAGTTCATGCCATATATTAGTTAACATAAATCCAAGAAGGAATTATCTTTTAGATGATAAGAAGTCAATCCTATTGGTCTTAAGTGATACAAGAGTGTATAAGGGTGATTAACCAGTATTAGAAGTTAAACGAATCAAGGATGTTGTAACTCGTATTTTCAGGTAATCTAGCGGTGCTTAATACACTCAAGAGGTCATTTATTAAGGTATTTTAATCATATAATATCCGTATCATAAGTTTTGAAGTCAAACGAGTTATGAAACAAAAGTCGACAAAAGTTGTCGCAACTTAGGTTCATAATTTTACTTAAACATTAGGTCAAATGTTTCTAATCTTTTCTCCTAATTTACAAGGAATTACGGGGTGATATACCAACCAAATTAAAGATCTATGAGTTTAGTTTCCAATGCATTAAACTGTTCATCGATACGATCTCGTAGTAGAGAGATATTCGCATTTTCGCGAGACGGCTCCAAGCACCTCTCTATGGGGCCCACTAAGGCGGTTTAAGATATTTGGACCTATATAGGATGCCTCCAACCCATTTTAAGTCATTTATTCTCACTATGTTCAGACCTTAGAACCCTAGGAACATCCTCTCAAGGTTCTCTCAAGATTCAAGACTCAGAAAAAGGGCAAACAACACAAATCAAGTGTCGGGAATTCCGTGGCGCTAGTAAGTCTCTTGTTCTTCCTGTTGTTGCTCATTTTTGTGTCGTTCCAGCTCGTGTGGGAGGTTTTTTTAAAGGTTTTATGTTATGTAAATACTCCCTCATGTTCTTAATATCAATCCTAGGTGATTTCAATCCTTCTAAAGTGATTCTAGTGCCGAAAAACACTAATTGATCGCTAGTTTCACTTTTTTGTTGTTGTGGCAGCATTGGAGGGATATTTCATGGAAATTTAAGGTCAAATTGGAGTTTTTCTTTCTGTATAAAGGTAAGTAACCTCTTACTATATATGTATTTAATATTATCCAAGTTGCGGCTAAGCCATTGAAGCTAGAACTTGTGAAATATATATCAAAAGGCTTGGTAGTAATGTTATTTTTTTGTGGACTGTTTTGCGTTGCTGTTGGGCTGCGTATTTTACTACTGTTTTGTGGAGTTTTGGAGGAGGAAGGGTGTGTAGAAACACTATATATATGTAGGGTTGTGGGATGATAGTTATTCGTAACATTTCCGGGTCGTTTGACACGACTACGGTGGTCGTCGTATGTATGGAGTGATTAGGCTGTGCGTGGACTATTTTGGGAGGCTCAATATGTTTATTATTGATGTTGTTTGGGCTGTTTGGTGATTGTTTTGAATGGTGTGAAGTCATATATATAGGGGAGGTGCTGTCCGTTTCATCGTAAAATAGGTTGTGGTCGATACATAATAGTTATGACGCTTAAATGATAACGATAAGTATCGTTTCTCTTATTGTAGACTAAGGAGTTTTGACAATTGCATAGCTTGAGATTGGGGCAGTATATACAAGGTATGTGAGGCTATCCCTTTCCTTCTTTTGCACGACTCCGATTGTACATAATGTAATGAACGAGCTTCCAAGATACTCTACTCTTAGAAGCTAGCAGTACTTACATTGTTTTCCCTCTTATGGAATGATTGATGTTAATGTTGCTTCTCTTATTCTTATGTTATCAATGTTGTTGGTACTTCCTGATTCTTATAAGGTTCATAGTGAAGAGTTAGTCCTAATAACGTGTACAGAGGATACCGACCTTACGTCACTCCGAAAGGTTTAGAATGTGATTCCATGAGTCGAGCATGCATTATATATATGTATCTATTTTACTCTACCGAGCCACGCTATAGTTGGCCGGGTACGACACCTATTGTGCAACCACTGATCAGTTGGGTTTTACCGAGCTCCACATGGCTGGGTACGATTCTACCGAGCCATATGATGGCCGGGTACGTTTTTTACCGAGCCTATTATGGTCGGGTACGATATGATGATGATGATGCCCACAGAGGTGAATGTTTTAAAGGTTTATGTATTTATACATATGTATTATGCATTTCATGTCAGTAGCCCTTAGAGTTACTAAGATGTTACAGGTTGTATATGCTCTATCCTTGCTTACATTACTGATCGTATTTATGGTTACCTGCCTTACATACTCAGTACTTTATTCGTACTGACGTCCTTTTATTTGTGGATGCTGCATGTCGTGCTGCAGGTCCTGATATACAGGCAGATGCAGCTCCCCCACCATAGTAGGCTGTCCAGTTCAGCGGTGATTGGCGAGATCCCTTCTCCGGATTTGCCTTGGTCTTGGTATGTATTTTTTTTATAGACATTATGGGTATGTCAAGGCCCTGTTCCGGCTATGTTGCAGCACTTATGTTCATTTAGAGGCTCATAGACAAGTGTCGACTCATGTAGAGTTTGGTATGCCTTGTCGGCTGGTTTTTGTTATATAGTCTTTCATGGTAGCGTGGTAGCTCATACCTTATATGTAGTTTCTTGATTGTCTAGTCATCCCCTGCTATGTATGTTCATGCCGTCATATTTTATGGCTGGTTGTCCATGATCCAGGTCTACCATTTATATTGATCTCGTCAGCCCTAAAAGATAATAATGAAGGTTAGATGAAATATACGTTGGTACTCGGCAAGTATGGTCGGGTGCTAGTCATGGCCCTCCAGTTTGGGTCGTGACAAACTTGGTATCAGAGCAGGTTGTCCTAGGGGTTGTCTATGAGCTGTGTCTAGTAGAGTCTTGATTATGGATGTGTAGCGCGCCACATTTATAATCAGGAGGCTACATAACATCTAGGGTTGTTACCTTCTTCCTGAATCTAGATCATGCGTAGAGTTGAGTCGTAAGTATTCGCCTCTAATATTCACCTTGGGGTGTGCCCGTCCTATTCGTGCGGAAGAAAGATTGGTCGTTACAGATGTGTATCGACTATCGACAATTGAATAAGTTTACTATAAAGAACAAGTATCCACTTCCAAGAATTGATGACCTGTTTGACGAACTCCAGGGTGCCAAGTATTTCTCCAAGATTGATTTACTTCAGGGTATCATCAGGTGAGGGTTAAGGAGAAGGATATTCCAAAGACGGCCTTCCGGACAAGATACATGCACTTTGAGTTCTTGGTGATGTCGTTCGGGCTAACAAATGCCCCAGCAGCTTTTATGGATCTCATGAATACTATATTTAGGACCTATCTTGATGTGTTCGTGATTGTATTCATTGATGACATTCTAGTATATTCTCGTTCGGAGGTGGAACATGCGAGCCACTTGCGGATAGTATTACAGACGCTTCAGGATCGTAAGTTATATGCTAAGCTCTCCAAATGTAAATTTTGGCTGAACTCAGTAGCGTTCCTTGGCCATGTGATATCTGACGAGGGTATTAGTGTCGACACTCAGAAGATCGATGCAGTAAAGAATTGGCCGAGACCTACAACACCATCAGAAGTCCGCAGCTTCCTAGGGCTAGCAGGATATTATAGGCGGTTTGTGGAAGGGTTTTCCTCTATATCATCACCATTGACTAAGTTAACACAGAAAGCTACCAAGTTCCAGTGGTCTGACACTTGTGAACGTAGTTTTCAGGAGCTGAAGAATCGATTGACATCCGCACCAGTGCTCACTCTTCCTGAAGGAACAGAAGGTTATGTGGTATATTGTGATGCCTCAGGTATAGGTTTGGGGTGCGTATTGATGCAGCGTGGGAAGGTGATTGCTTATGCATCAAGACAATTGAAGAAGCATGAAAAGAATTATCCAACCCATGATTTGGAATTGGCTGCAGTAATATATGCTTTGAAGATATGGCGGCACTACTTATACGGCGTCCATGTTGACATCTACACAGATCACAAGAGTTTACAATACATCTTCAAGCAGAAAGAGTTGAATTTGAGGCAGCGTAGGTGGCTTGAATTATTGAAAGACTATGACGTCGAGATATTGTATCATCCCGGTAAAGCCAATGTTGTGGCAGACGCTCTCAGCCGTAAATCAATGGGAAGCTTAGTACATATTGAGGCAGGTAGATGGGGGTTGACTAAAGAGCTTCATCAGCTAGCCAATATGAGAATCAGATTGTTAGACTCTGATGACGGAGGTGTTACTGTACAGAATACATCAGAATCATCTTTGGTAGCCGAGGTAAAAGCACGACAATATGAAGATCCTATCTTAGTACGATTAAGAGAGAGCATTCAGCAGTGTAAAAGTATGGCTTTTGAGATCGGAAGAGATGGGGCACTGAGATACCAGGGCCGATTATGTGTGCCTAATGTGGCAGGGTTGCGAGAGAAGATTATGAATGAGATTCATCAATCCCGATATTCCATCCATCCCGGCTCGACAAAGATGTATCATGATGTCAAGGAGCAGTATTGGTGGGATAACATGAAGAAGTCTATTGCAGAATTTGTAGCCCAGTGTCCCAATTGTCAACAAGTAAAGATAGAACATCAGAAACCCAGTGGATTGCTTCAGAATATAGAGATTCCGACCTGGAAATGGGAGGTGATTAATATGGACTTCATTATTGGATTACCTCGCTCTTATCATAAGTTTGACTCCATCTGGGTGATAATTGATCGACTTACAAAATGTGCCCATTTTCTGCCAGTTAAGACAACTTACACGGCTGAAGATTATGCGAAGTTGTATATCAAGGAGATTGTTAGGCTTCATGGTGTGCCGGTATCTATTATATCAGACCGAGGAGCTCAATTTACAGCTAACTTTTGGAGGTCTTTTCAGAAGGGTTTAGGCACACAAGTGAATCTCAGCACTGCATTTCATCCGCAGACTGACGGACAGGCTGAACATACCATTCAGACACTGGAAGATATGCTACGAGCATGTGTTCTAGATTTTAAGGGAAATTGGGATGACCATCTTCCACTCATAGAATTCGCCTACAATAATAGCTACCATTCCAGTATTAAAATGTCCCCATACGAGGCACTATACGAGAAAAGATGTAGATTACCAGTTGGATGGTTCGAAGTTGGTGAAATAGAATTATATGGCCAGATTTGATTCACCAAGCTATTGAGAAGGTGAAAGTGATACAGGAGCGATTGAGGAAAGCACAAAGCAAGCAAAAATCTTATTCCGATGTCCGACGTCGTGATCTGGAGTTTGAGGTTGGTGATTGGGTTTTCCTGAGGATCTCACCAATGAAGGGTATTATGCGTTTTGGGAAGAAAGGTAAGGTGAGTCCAAGGTATATTGGGCCATATAAAATTCTTGGACGGATTGGACAGGTTGCTTATGAGTTAGAATTGCCATCCGAATTGGAATTTGTCCACCCGGTATTCCATGTATCTATATTGAGGAAATGTATTGGAGACCCTTCTGGAGTCGTCCCTATCAAAGATGTACAAGTTACAGAGGACCTATCATATGAAGAAGTGCCAGTGGCAATATTAGATCGACAAGTCCGCAAGCTGAGAACAAAAGATGTAGCTTCCGTCAAAGTATTGTGGAGGAACAAAAATATGGAAGAAATGACATGGGAAGCAGAAGAGGAGATGAAGTCTAAATACCCTTACCTATTCCAGAATGAAGATAACAAGGATGCTGGTGGAAGACAGGATACATTGGAAGGTGAAACGGCTCTATGAGGTAAGCAATAATTTGAGAATACTCCTCCTTAATACAAAATGGTGATATGTAGATAATGTAAATATGCATAATGCTTTGTGTAGCCTTGTGAAGCCATATGTTGGGCTTAATTGCTTGCAAGTTTTGCTAGTGACCATTTTATAGGGGAAAATTGATCGGAAATTTCCATTGGAATCCACGATGATTTAAACTCCCCATGAACCCTTACATTCGAGGACGAATGTTCCTAAGGGGGGGAGGGTGTTACAACCCATATCCACATGTGTTAGTTCATGCCATATATTAGTTAACATAAATCCAAGAAGGAATTATCTTTGAGATGATAAGAAGTCAATCCTATTGGTCTTAAGTGATACAAGAGTGTATAAGGGTGATTAACAAGTATTAGAAGTTAAATGAATCAAGGATGTTGTAACTCGTATTTTCAGGTAAATCTAGCGGTGCTTAATACACTCAAGAGGTCATGTATTAAGGTATTTTAATCATGTAATATCCGTATCATAAGTCTTGAAGTCAAACGAGTTATGAAACAAAAGTCGACAAAAGTTGTCGCAACTTAGGTTCATAATTTTACTTATACATTAGGTCAAATATTTCTAATCTTTTCTCCTAATTTACAAAGAATTACGGGGTGATATACCAACAGAATTAAAGATCTATGAGTCTAGTATCCAACGCATTAAACCGTTCATCGATACGATCTCAGAGTAGAGAGATATTCGCATTTTTGCAAGACTGCGCCAAGCACCTCTCTATGGGGCCCACTAAGGCGGTTTAAGATATTTGGACCTATATAGGATGCCTCCAACCCGTTTTAAGTCATTTATTCTCACTATTTTCAGACCTTAGAACCCTAGGAACATCCTCTCAAGGTTCTCTCAAGATTCAAGACCCAAAAAAGGGCAAACAACACAAATCAAGTGTCGGGAATTCCGTGGCGCTAGTAAGTCTCTTGTTCTTCTTGTTGTTGCTCATTTTTGTGTCGTTTCAGCTCGTGTGGGAGGTTGTTTTAAAGGGTTTATGTTCTGTAAATACTCCCTCATGTTCTTAATATCAATCCTAGGTGATTTCAAGCCTTCTAAAGTGATTCTAGTGCCGAAAAATACTAATTGATCGCTAGTTTCGCTTTTTTGTTGTTGTGGCAGCATTGGAGGGATATTTCATGGAAATTTAAGGTCAAATTGGAGTTGTTCTTTCTGTATAAAGGTAAGGAACCTCTTACTCTATATGTATTTAAGATTATCCAAGTTGCGGCTAAGCCATTGAAGCTAGAACTTGTGAAATATATATCGAAAGGCTTGGTAGTAATGTTATTGTTTTGTGGACTGTTTTGCGTTGCTGTTGGGCTGCGTATTTTACTACTGTTTTGTGGAGTTTTGGAGGAGTAAGGGTGTGGAGAAACACCATATATATGTAGGGTTGTGGAATGATAGTTATTCGTAACATTTCCGGGTCGTTTGACACGACTATAGTGGTCGTCGCATGTATGGAGTGATTAGGCTGTGCGTGGACTATTTTGGGAGGCTCAATATGGTTATTATTGATGTTGTTTGGGCTGTTTGGTGATTGTTTTGAATGGTGTGAAGTCATATATATAGGGGAGGTGCTGTCCGTTTCATCGTAAAATAGGTTGTGGTCGATACATAATAGTTATGACGCTTAAATGATAACGATAGTATCGTTTCTCTTATTGTAGACTAAGGAGTTTTGACAATTGCATAGCTTGAGATTGGGGCAGTATATACAAGGTATGTGAGGCTATCCCTTTCCTTCTTTTGCACGACTCCGATTGTACATAATGTAATGAACGAGCTTCCAAGATACTCTACTCTTAGAAGCTAGCAGTACTTACATTGTTTTCCCTCTTATGGAACGATTGATGTTAATGTTGCTTCTCTTATTCTTATGTTATCAATGTTGTTGGTACTTCCTGATTCTTATAAGGTTCATAGTGAAGAGTTAGTCCTAATAACGTGTACAGAGGATACCGACCTTACGTCACTCCGAAAGGTTTAGAATGTGATTCCATGAGTCGAGCATGCATTATATATATGTATCTATTTTACTCTACCGAGCCACGCTATAGTTGGCCGGGTACGGCACCTATTGTGCAACCACTGATCAGTTGGGTTTTACCGAGCTCCACGTGGCCGGGTACGATTCTACCGAGCCTATTATGGCCGGGTACGATATGATGATGATGATGCCCACAGAGGCGAATGCTTTAAAGGTTTATGTATTTATACATATGTATCATGCATTTCATGTAAGTAGCCCTCAGAGGTACTAAGATGTTACAGGTTGTATATTCTCTATCCTTGCTTACATTACTGATCGTATTTATGGTTCCTTGCCTTACATACTCAGTACTTTATTCGTACTGACGTCCTTTTATTTGTGGACGCTGCATGTCGTGCTGCAGGTCCTGATAGACAGGCAGGTGCAGCTCCCCCACCACAGTAGACTGTCCAGTTCAGCGGTGATTGGCGAGATCCCTTCTCCGGACTTGCCTTGGTCTTGGTATGCAATTTTTGTTATAGACATTATGGGTATGTCGGGGCCCTGTTCCGGCTATGTTGCAACACTTATGTTCTTTTAGAGGCTCATAGACAAGTGTCGGCTCATGTATAGTTTGGTATGCCTTGTCGGCTAGTTTTTGTTGTATAGTCTTTCATAGTAGCGTGGTAGCTCATACCTTATATGTAGTTTCTTGATTGTCTGGTCATCCCCTGCTATGTATGTTCATGCCGTCATATTTTATTGCTGGTTGTCCATGATCCAGGTCTACCATTTATATTGATCTCGTCAGCCCTAAAAGATAATAATGAAGGTTAGATGAAATGTACGTTGGTGCTCGGCAAGTATGGTCGGGTGCTAGTCATGGCCCTCCAGTTTGAGTTGTGACACTCGGTATAAAAGAAGAGTGAAAGCAACAAAAGTCATAAACAAGCCCCTCGGGCAAGGTATCCCTCATAAGTATAGCCTCTCGGGCAAGCCTCTCAGTCACTCGTAACTCAGCTCTCGTCATTCAGTACTCACACTCAACATTCCGGCTCAATAGATTTCTATAATAATAATAATAACAATAATAATAATAATAATAATAATAATAATAATAGTAATCGCTACGGCGTACAGTCCTATCCATAGTTTATAGTCGACTACGCTCACTGGGGGTGTACAAACTCCGGAGGGGCTCCTACAGCCCAAGCGTCATATCGCTGCGGCGTGCAACCAGATCCAATATATACCGTTATGGCATGCAACCCAATCCATATGTATAATATCGCTGCGGCATGCAGCCCGATCCATAATAGCTATGTAATCCTCACCATTAGGTCCTAAACCTCTCTCAGTCATTAACCTTACGGCCACTCGAGCATATCAGTGAAAAATCAAGGAACTCAGCCCAAACAATTTTCATATATTTAGAAATTGAGTGATGAAACCGGACTTAAACAATTAAACAGGTAAAACATGACTGAGGATATGCTTGCAAATCAAATAGAGTGAGAAAAGTAGTAAAAATTACCCCTAAGGGTCTAAACAGGTCGGCACAAGGCCCCAAACACGGCGTACAACCCAACATATATTATCAATCTCTAAAATACAGGATATCGTAAGATTTCAAATCAACTACGCAGCTTAATAGTCGCTACGGGACGGACCAAGTCACAATCCCAACCGGTGCACGCCCACACGCTCGTCACCTAACATATGCGTCACCTCATTTATCAAAACAATACGAAATACCGGGGCTTCATACCCTCAGGTCCAGATTTACAATGGTTACTTACCTCAAACCGGATAAAATACTACTCCGCGATGCCCTTGCCTCTCGACTCGGCCTCAACTCGCGTCGAATCTATCCAAAATCAGAATCATAACGTCAATATATGCTAAGGGAGTGAAGCCCATGCGAAAATAATCAAATTATATGAAAAATCCCAAAATTGGTCCAACCCGACCCCCGGGCCCACGTCTCGAAAATCGATAAAATTCACATCAATAAAATCCTTATCCTCCCACGAGTCCATACATACATACCAAGAACATCAAAATCTGACCACAAACGACCCCTCAAATCCCTAATCAAAGGTCTCCAATTTCAAAACTTAAACCCCCAATTTTTCACCCTTAATCTCTTATATTCCATGCTTAAACAAGTAAAAATCATCATAGAATCGAGTTTTAGATCCAAGAAACTCACCTCAATGAAAACCCTCTTGATCCTCTATTCAAAATCGCCCACAAGCTCCAATCTCGGATATAAATGGTGAAGAACAACTCAAATTTCGCGAAGGCCATTATTTATATGTTCTGCCCTAGTAATACCGCATCTGCGGTCAAAATTCTAGCTCCTGCGGTCCCAGGTGCACACCTGCGGAGATCACTAATCCGCCCCAACCTCGCACCTGTGCTTAAACACCCGCACCTGCGCTATCACAGATGCGCCCAAATTTCCGCATCTGTGGCTCCAATCCTTTTCCACTTTGGCCGCATCTGCGATGCCTTATCCGTTTCTGTAAGCTCGCATCTGCGGTCCCCAACCCGCAGGTGCGGTTATGATAGGAACTTCAGCAGTTGAAACATGCACAAACTCAACTCCAATCTTCCCGACAACCTTCCAAAATCATCCCGAGACCCCCAGGGCCTCAACCAAAAGTACGAACAAGCCACATACCACTATTCAAATTTGTACCAACCTCGGGACACTCAAAACAATGCCAGAACACCAAATCACCCTCAGATTCAAGCTTAAGGATTCTAAAACTTTCGAATTCCGCTTTCGATCAAAAAGTCTATCAAACCTCGTCATGTCCCAAATGACACAACGGACCTACTCCAATTCCTGGAATTCCATTCCGACCCCTATATCAAAATCTCCGCTATCAATCGGAAAACACCAAAATTCCAATTTTGCCAATTCAAGCCTAAATCTACTCCGGACCTCCAAAACCCATTCGGATCATGCTCTTAAGTCCCAAATCACCTCCGGAAGTTATCCGAACCATCGAAATTCACATCCAAGCCCTTTTTAACATAAGTTAACATTCTGTTGACTTTCCAACCTAAGCTTACTCAAAAGAGACTAAGTGTCTCATTCCTTTCCAAAACCTCTTCGAACCCAAACCAACCAACCCGATATCATATAATACAGCTGAACAAGACTATAGAAGCAGAAATGGAGAAAACAGAGCGGTAACTCATGAAACGACCGGCCGGGTCGTTACATCCTCCCCCTCTTAAACAAACGTTCGTCCTCGAACGAGTCAAGAAACATACCTGAAGCCTCAAATAGGTGAAGATATCTTCTTCGCATCTCCCGCTCGGTCTCCCAGGTAGCCTCCTCCACGGGCCGACCTCTCCATTGCACTTTCACTGGAGCTATATCCTTTGATCTCACCTTTCAAACATGACACTCTAAAATAGCCACTGGCTCCACATTATAAGTCAAATATCCCTCTAACTGAACCGTGCTGAAATCCAAAACATGAGACTAATCGCCAATATACTTCTAGAGCATAGAAACATGAAATACTGGATGCACACTCGACAAGCTAGGTGGCAAAGCAAGATCATAAGCCACCTTCCCTATCCTCCGAAGCACCTCAAAATGCCCAATGAACCGAGGACTCAATTTACCCTTCTTCCCAAATCTCATAACACCATTCACGGGTGAAACCTTTAGTAGAACCTTCTCCCCAACCATGTAAGATACATCACAGACCTTTCTGTTAGCATAACTCTTTTGTCTCGACTCCGCTGTACGAAGTCGCTCCTGAATCACCTTTACATTGTCTAAAGCATCCTGCACTAAGTTTGTAACCAAAAGCCTAGCCTCTCCTAACTCAAACCAACCAATTGGAGATCTACACCATCTCCTATATAAAGCCTCATATGGAGCCATTTGAATATCGGCTGATAACTGTTATTGTAAGCAAACTCCGCAAGCGGTAGAAACTGATCCCATGACCCCCCAAAATCAATGACACAAGCGCACAACATGTCCTCCAATATCTAAATAGTGCGCTCGGACTGTCCGTCCGTCTGAGGGTGAAAAGCTATGCTAAACTCAACCTGAGTGCCCAACTCTCGCTGCACAACCCTCCAAAACTGTGAAGTAAACTAAGTACCTCTATCTGAAATGATGGTAACTGGAACCCCTTGCAGGCGAACAACCTCTCGGATATAAATCTCTGCCAACCGCTCTAAACAATAGGTGGTACTCACAGGAATGAAGTGCGCGGACTTGGTCAGCCGATCCACAATCACCCTAATACCATCGAACTTCTTCAAAGTCCATGGGAGCCTAACTACAAAGTCCATGGTGATCCGCTCCCATTTCCACTCTAGAATATCTATCTGCTGAAGCAAGCCACCCGGTCTCTAATGCTCACATTTCACCTGCTGATAGTTGAGACACCGAGCTATATATCCCACAATATCCTTCTTCATTCTTCTCCACCAATAATGCTATCTCAAATCCTGATACATCTTCACACCATCCGGATGGATGGAATACCGCTAGTTATGGGCCTCCTCTAAGATCAACTCCTGAAGCCCATCTACATTGGGCACACATATCTGACCCTGCATCCTTAATACCCCATCATCACCAATAGTCACATCTCTAGCATCGACGTGCTGAACTCTGTCCTTAAGGACAAGCAAATGAGGATCATCATACTGGCGCTCTTTGATGCGATCAAATAAAGAAGACCGAGAAATCATACAAGCCAATACCCGACTGGGCTCCAAAATATCCAACCTCACGGACTGATTGGCCAAGACCTGAACATCAACTGCAAGAGGTCTCTCCCCAACAGGAATATACGCCAAACTCCCCATACTCACTGCCTTCCTACTCAAGGCATCAGCTATCACATTGGCCTTCCCCGGATGGTACAAGATAGTAATATCATAATCCTTTAGCAGCTTCAACCATATCCGCTGCATCAAATTGAGATCCTTCTACTTGAACAAGTGCTGGAGGCTACGATGATCAGTAAACACCTCACAAGACACACCATACAAATAATGCCTCCAAATCTTCAACGCGTGAACAATGGCAGCCAACTCTAGATCATGAACATGGTAGTTCTTCTCATGGGGCTTTAACAGACAAGAAGCATACGTAATAACTCTACCCTCCTGCATCAACATACACCCAATACCAACCCTCAAAGCATCACAATATACTATATATGAACCTGAAGCCGATGGCAAGACTAACACTAGAGCTGTGGTCAAGGCAATCTTGAGCTTCTGAAAGCTCGCCTCACACTCATTCGACCACCTAAATAGAGCACCATTTTGAGTCAATTTGGTCAAGGGTGATGCAATAGATGAAAATCCCTGAACAAACCGACGGTAATAACCCCGCCAAACCAAGAAAGCTATGAATCTTTGTGGCTAAGGACGGTCTGGGCCAACTCTGAACCGCCTCTATCTTCTTCGGATCAACCTGAATACCCTCACTGGACACCACATGCCCCAAGAAAGCCTCTGAACTAAGCCAAAACTCACACTTGGAGAACTTTGCATAAAGCTTCTCCTCCCTCAATATCTGCAACACAACTCTCAAATGCTCCGCGTGCTCCCCCTGACTACGCGAGTATACCAGAATATCATCAATGAAAACAATCATGAATGAGTCGAGATAAGGCCGAAACACGCTGTTCATCAAATGCATGAACGCTGTTGGGGAATTGGTCAGCCCAAAAGACATCACAAGGAACTCATAATGACCATATCGGGTCCTGAAAGCTGTTTTAAGAATATCCGAGTCCCTGATCTTCAACTGGTGATATCTTGAACGGAGATCAATCTTGGAGAACTCTCTCGCTCCCTGAAGCTGGTCAAATAAATCATCAATGCGAGGCAAAAGATTCTTGTTCTTGATTGTAACTTTGTTCAACAGCTTGTAATCAATGCACCTCCTCATCGTGCCATCCTTCTTCTTCACAAATAAAACAGACGCACCCCACAGCGACACACTAGGCCGAATAAACCCCTTATCAAGGAGTTCCTGAAGCTGCTCCTTCAACTCTTTCAACTTCGTCGATGCCATACGATAAGTTGGAATACAAATGGGCTGAGTGCCCAGCACCAAATCAATACCAAAGTTAATATCCCTGTCCGGCGGCATGCCAGGAAGGTCTACAGGAAAAACATCGGGAAAATCCCTCATAACAAGAACAGATTCAATACTAGGAGTCTCTACACTGACATCCCTTACAAAGGCTAAGTATGAAAGACAACCTTTCCCAACCATCGGCTGGGCCTTCAAGAACGAAATCACTCTATTGAGAACAAAATCAGTCGAACCTCGCCACTTAATCTGTGGCATACCCGGCATGGCCAACGTTAATGTCTTAACATGACAGTCCAATATAGCACGACACGGAGATAGCCAAGCCATGCCCAATATCACATCAAAGTCCACCATACAAAGCAACAATAGGTCCACTCGAGTCTCCAGACCCCCAATAGTCACCACACACGACCGGTATACACAGTCCACCACTATAGTATCGCCCACCGGAGTAGATACACGAACAGATAAAACGAGAGACTCACAGGGCATATCCAGATAACGAGCAAAATATGATGACACATATGAAAAAGTGGAACCAGGATCAAATAATACAGAGGCATCTCTGTGGTATACTGAGACAATACCTATAATCACAACATCTGAAGCAACAACATCTGGTCTGGTTGGGAGTGCATAGAAACAGGCCTGACCACCACCTAATCGACCTTCCCCTCTGGGGAGATCCCTAGCTGACTGACACCCACCCCTAGCTGCCTGAGTGGGTGGTGAAGTGACTGGAGCTAAAGTCGAGGGCTGACTCCTCTGCTGAGACAAACCCTCAAGAAGACGAGGACACTGCCTCCTCATATGTCCAAACTCTCCACACTCGTAGCAACTCCCTGGTGCGGGGAACGGGGACTGAAGGGAACCTCTAGCACCGGAATGACCAGTAGAAGGACCTGGCATGGAAGAACCCTGAACCGATAAAGCACGAGACGAACGCTGGGCTGGTAGGGAACTGAGTGATGAATGGCCCTGATGTGAGTTGTGAGAACCATGGCCCGATGATGCCCCACGATGAACTGGGCGAGCTAACTGAGCATGTCTGAATGTACAGCCTCTGCCATGCTAAAACTGACATCTCGAAGGAGCACCACCGAAACTACCAAATCCTCAAGGCCTCTTGGCCTCCCTCTCGTCTCGCTCTTAGAGACAAACTAACTCAATCTCGCGAGCAATGTCAACAACCTCCTCAAAAGTAGCACCTGACACCCTCTCCCTGGTCATAGGAATCTAAAGCTGATATGTGAGGCCATGAACGAACCTCTGAATCCTCTCTCTATCCGTAGGAACCAACCAAACAGTATGACAAGCTAACTCCGAGAAACTCATCTCATACTGCGTCACATTCATATCTCCCTGAGCAACTACTCAAACTCCCTGCGCAGCTTCTCTCTACGAGGTTGTGGCACATACTTCTCCAAAAAGAGAATGAAGAACTGCTGCCAGGTAAGGGGCGCTGCATCAATAGGCCTACGCCTCTCATAAGCCTCCCACCAAGTAAAGACAGCTCCGAAAAACTGAAAAGTAGTAAATGCTACACCGCTGGTCTCCAAAATACCCGCTATACAAAAAATCCTCTGACACTTGTCCAAAAAAACCTGGGCATCCTCGCCCTCTGTACCACTGAAAGTCGGAGGCTGGAGTCTACCAAACATCTCTAATCGACGCTGCTCGTCGTCAGGCATAACTGGTACCACATAATCCTAGGCTGGTGCAACCGGTTGGGCTGGAGGTGCCCCCGGTTTCTGAAGTCCCTGCACAACATGCTCAGGTGTGCGAGCAATGGGAGTCTGAGTACCTCTCCCGGCCTGAGAAGTAGCTGCGGCCGTAGTAACTGAGACCACTTGAGCCAGACCAGTGCATACCGTTAGGATCTAAGCTAGAGCCTTCTGAAGGCCTGGAATAACAATCGGTACAACCGGTGCCTGAGCCAGTCCTGTTGGAGCGTCCATAACTGGGACCTGATCCTGAACTGGGGTGGTTGGTGGATTTGCAGGTGCTGTCTTAGCTATTGTGCCGACTACACCCCTGCCCCTACCACGACCTCGACCGCGTCCTCGGCCTCTAGTGTCCCTAACTGGTGGTACTGGTGGCCGTCCGTCCTGATCGGTAGAACGTGTCCTCACCATCTGTGAGAGAATAAAATCACAGAAGTTTAGTACTAGATTCAACAGATTCGCACGATAGGAATTTCAAGAATGTGAAGTTTTTTCCTAAAGGTTCTGCAGCCTCCCGAGGATAAGTACAGACGTCTCCGTACCGATCCACGAGACTCTATTAAACTGGCTCATGACCCGTGAGAACTATGTAACCTAAGCTCTGATACCAACTTGTCACGACCCCAAATACCCCGGTCGTGATGGCGCCTATCATAGTACTAGGCTAACCAATCCAACACTTACCATGTCGAATTTCTTTTATAAAAATATTTTTCTAAAACTGATTAAGTCTCAAAGCTTTCAAAACTAATATATAAATCAACAGAATTATGCGGAAAACAATATGAAATACACTAACACAACCCAAATCAGGTGTCACTAGTCATGAGCCTCTAAATACAACCAAAACACTATCTAGATAGTACAATAAGAGTCTGAAATATAAAATCCTAAGACAGGAAGGAGGAAAGCAGGGATGCGAACGGGGTATAGCTACCTTGCGATCTCCGATGGAGCTCTGAGAGTGCTGGAAACTCTCACTCTGATGCTCGGGCACCTAGATCTGTACACAAGGTACAAGGAGTAACGTGAGTACGCCAACTCAGTAAGTAACTAAAGTAAATAAGGTCTGAGTGCAGAGACAAGCAATTAAAATCATATAAGAATTTTCAACATGAATATCAAGTCAAAATCAACAGTTCAATAGCCAGTTATCTCGTTAAAACTCCAATTTCGATTCAAAACCTTTGAAAAACATTTATTCAGCATTTTTCAATAGAGGCTCAGTATAAAAGAAGATTTAAAGCAACAAAAGTCATAAACAAGCCCCTCGGGCAAGGTATCCCTCATAAGTATAGCCTCTCGGACAAGCTTCTTAGTCACTCGTGTCTCATCTCTCGTCAATCAGTACTCACACTCAACACTCCGGCTCAATAAATATCTCATAATAATAATAATAATAATAGTAATCGATGCGGCGTGCAGCTCGATCCTTAGTTTATAGTCGACTACGTTCATTGGGGGTGTATAGACTCCGGAGGGGCTCCTACAGCCCAAGCGTCATATCGCTGCGGCACGCAGCCCGATCCAATATATACCGATGCGGCGTGGCCCGATCCATATGTATAATATCACTGCGGCATGCAGCCCGATCCATAATAACTATGTAATCCTCACCAGTAGGTCCTAACCTCTCTTAGTCATTAACCTCACGGCCACTCGGGCATATTAGTGAAAAATCAGGAAATTCAACCCAAACAGTTTTCATATTTTAAGAAATAGAGTGATGAAATCGGACAAAATAATTAAACAGGTAAAACATGACTGAGGATATGCTTGCAAATCAAATAGAGTGAGAAAAGTAGTAAAAATTACCCCTAAGGGTCTAAACAAGTCAGCACAAGGCTCCAAACACGACGTACAACCCAACATATAGTATCAATCTCTAAAATACGGGATATCGTAAGATTTCAAATCAAGTACGCGGCTTAATAGTCGCTACGGGACGAACTAAGTCACAATCCCTACCGGTGCACGCCCATATGCTCGTCACCTAGCATGTGCATCACCTCATTTATCAAAGCAATACGAAACACCAGGGTTTCAAACCCTCAGGTCCAGATTTACAATGGTTACTTACCTCAAACCGGATGAAATACTACTCCGCGATGCCCTTGCCTCTCAACTCGGCCTCAACTCGCGTCGAATCTATCCCAAATCAGAATCATAACGTCAATATATGCTAAGGGAGCGAAGCCCATGCGAAAATAATTAAATTATATGAAAAATCCCGAAATTGGTCCAACCCGACCCCCAGGCTCACGTTTCAAAATTCGATAAAATTCACATCAATAAAATCCTTATCCTCACACGAGTCCATACATACCAAGAATATCAAAATCCGACCACAAACGACCTCTCAAATCCCTAATCAAATGTCTCCAATTTTAAACCCTAAACCTCCAATTTTTCACCCTTAATCTCTTAAATTCCATGCTTAAACAAGTAAAAATCATCATAAAATCGAGTTTTAGATCCAAGAAACTCAATCAATGAAAACCCTCTTGATCCCCTCTTCAAAATCGCCCACAAGCTCCAATCTCGGATAAAAATGGTGAAGAACAACTCAAATTTCGCGAAGGCCATTATTTATATGTTCTGCCCCAGTAATACCGCATCTGTGGTCAAAATTTTAGTGCCTGCGGTCCCAGGTGCGCACCTGCGGAAATCACTTATTCGCCCCAACCTCGCACCTGCGCTCAAACACCCGTACATGCGCTATCGCAGGTGCGCCCAAATCTCTGCATCCGTGGCTCCAGTCCTTTTCCACTTTGGCCGCATCTGCGATGCCTTATCCACTTCTGCGAGCCCGCACCTACGGTCCCTAACCCCTGCGGCTATGACAGGAACTTCAGCAGTTGAAACATGCACAAACTCAACTCCAATCTTCCCGACAACCTCCCGAAATCATCCCGAGGCTTCAACCAAAAGTAAGAACAAGCCACATACTACTACTCACACTTGTACCAACCCCCGAGACACTCAAAACAATGCCGGAACAACAAATCACCCTCGGATTCAAGCCTAAGGATTCCAAAACTTTCGAATCCCGCTTTCGATCAAAAAGTCTATCAAACCTCTTCCGAATGACTTGAAATTTTACACACACATCCCAAATGACACAACGGACCTACTCCAATTCTTGGAATTCCATTCCGACCTCTATATCAAAATCTCCGCTATTAACCGGAAAACACCAAAATTCCAATTTTGTCAATTCATTCCTAAATCTACTGCGGACCTCCAAAACTCATTCCGATCACACTCCTAAGTCCCAAATCTCCTCCCGAAACTATCTGAACCATCAGAATTCATATCTGAGCCCTTTTTCACATAAGTCAACATCCGGTTGATTTTTCCAACCTAAGCTTACTCAAAAGAGATTAAGTTTCTCATTCCTTTCCAAAACCTGTCCGGACCCGAACCAACCAACCCGATATCACATAATACAGCTGAACAAGACAATAAGAAGAAGAAATGGGAGAAACGAAGCGGTAACTCATGAAACGACCGGCCGGGTCGTTACAAATTTATCCAAAATTATTCTATTATCTAATTATTACAATGATCCACACATTAAAGTTATTGTACTTTTGCTGCAAAAGTTCTTTTTAAATTTAAATGTATAATTTTTTTTAATAATACATATACAATATATCTTTAAGAAAAAAATGAGGCTCCAAAAAAATCGGAGCCCCGAGCAATTGCTTTACTAACCTTATAGTCGAGCCACCCATGGTCGCGTGACACCGCTTACTTCCCATGCATCCGCCCCTGCAACAGACTACATTTCTGATTCAACAAATGGCATACTAAATTTTGATTCAAGTACGGCAGCACTTGTGCACAGAAATCATAGTTTATAAGTAATTAGATAAACAAAACAGATCTAGCATACATGTGTGAGAGTGACAGTCATAACATGTGAGTTCGATTTTTCTATATCGTCATTTCTCTTCCACAAGCACTATATGCAACGGAGTAAAGGTGGTTGCTCATTCATGCAGAGAAGTGTACAATGTGGCACTATGACAAGATTAATACACTTAAACTAAGCTCTAATTAATTCTAATCACTAATACAAAACACTAATTACTGAGTTGCGTTGATCAGTTATGGGCCAGCTGTATTCACACGCAACGTGATCCATCTCGGCTTATATATACTTCATAAAATATTAATTTATGTGGTGGTATTTAACTTGACACGTAATTTAAGAAAGAAATGAAAACTTTTGAAATTTGTGATCTAAAATAAACTATAAATTTTTGTGTGCAGGGCTGTAAATCAATTCATTAAAGATAAAGTAGAAGGTTTAAGAATAAATTTAAATAAGAAAATATGACATTCTTTTTAGGACTGATTAAAAAGGAAGTGTCACTTATTAGGACGGAGGGAGTACATTTTAACATGCACTCCTACGTGACCCATGTAATTTGGCAATGATACCTTTTTCTTAAAAGTTTACGTTCTATGCATATAAAAAGTATTTACACAAATGATGACTTAAACGAGAGTTACATGTAACCCTAATAGTATTTTTGGATAGGGATGTACAAAAAAAATCGATAAATCGTACCAAATAGATAATCCGAGCCAAAGCGGAAAAAAAATCCGACTATGATTTGGTTTGGTGTTAGAAAAAAAATTTGATCATAATTGGTTTGGTTTGAATTTAACTAAAAAAAGTCAAACTGAAATTAAACTAACCCGACATTATATTTATAGAAGTTTTAAATATATTTTACATAAAAATATTTATTCTAGTGTAGTTTATCAATATTTCCTCAATTTTTTTATAATTTTATCTTTTAACATATTATTTCAAGCTTAGACTTATAATTTTTGAATGATCCAGTAAGTTTTATAGTCCATAAATGTTAGTAACTCAAACAAATCCCAAACCAAAATTAAATCAACATTAATACTAACAAAAAACATTCAATTCAACTGCTAGGAATGACATTTCTATTTATTTGGTTTTTTCATGGTTTAGATAAAATGCAAAACTATTTTTTTAGTCCTTGATCATGTAAATAATAGTACTTATTAGTTGTACTTATTTTAAACTTAGTAATTTAAGATTATGTTTATTTTCATTATGGCTTATTAATAATATTTGTTTTATGCAATTTTATTATTTTTATTGTTGAATTTTTAGTACAATGCCATGACTCATCTCATATTTTATGTTAGTTTCTTGGAAACACCTTATATAGTTATGTCTTACTAGGATTAAAGAAATATTTGGAGCACAAATTCTATATTTTGTGCTATGAAAATTATATGATAAAAAACCTCGAAAAACTCCTAAAGCACGAGAAAAATCGAGATTAAAAAACCCGACTTTTATTGGTTTGGTTTGGTCTTTAAATTTAATAACCCGACATAATTGGTTTGGTTTGGTTTGATAATTAGAAAACAAGAACCAATCCGACCTATGTACGCCCCTACTTTTGGAGATGATATCTGAAGATAAGAAATTACTGCAAAAATAAAAAGTCAAACCTTGAATTCTCCGTCAACGTTTAGTCTTGAGAGACAAACACTGGATACACTAACTGGAAAGTAATAGGAGAAGCATAGGAGAGAAGAGTGAAAGTGAGCAATGGTCTAACCGGAGATCGAGATTGACTGTGATTAGGGATGGAAAAACGGGCAAGTCGGATAGGATATGAGCGGGTCGGAAACGATAATGCAAAAATGGATAAATTATTCGATTTGATTTATATTTAATACGGATAGAAACTGACAGATAATATAGATCCATATTATCCATGGCTTCTTAAATATGATCACTTTTGGGAGAATTCTTAGTCTTCCAAACTTGAGGAACCCTCAATTTGAGTCTTTACAAACGTAAAAGTTAAACTCATTAGTTATCCATTTTCTAAGTGCATAACATAGTTCTTATCCATATTTTAACCCGTTTTTAAAAAAGTTCATTATCTAACTCATTTTTAGTGGATAATATGGATGAATAATTATTATTTTTATTCATTTTGCCACAACTAATAGTGATCTATGTCGGAGGAAAAAGAGGAGAAATACTTTGAAAACTGAGATGAGGAGTGTGGATGTATGGGAAAGGTTACATATATAGTTCACGACCAAATCCATGACATGGTAGGGTTGAGGGCAAGCTCAGTTGATGAGCTCCCTGCCATTCATTTCCGCAGTTCAGGTGGAGAGTTCAAACTCTATCAGTAGCGCCTAGCATACGTGACATCTCGTTACCTGGCCTCCTTTTCCCTCCTTGATGTAAGAAAATTCCAGGCCATGATCACCAACTACAAACTTGATCCCAAGCAAACCTTCACTCAAGTTATATATTCCATAAATCGATTAGTGTATTATGGGATATCCCCCTTATTCTTATACAACGAGATTATCGTACCCAATCTTTATTTTTCGGGCATCTTCTTCTCTTTAAAAATGACATTGAATAGCTCAGTTAGCCATTCCAAACCCTCCTTTACTCACGCTCTTCCATAATTTCACCGGAATTTCGTCCAAAAAATGACATGGAATATAAGCACATATACCTATCTAAATAAGTTATAGTGGCAAAAGCAAAATGTCATCCGATATTATTAATAACTAGTAGATGTCACGAAGGACATTCCAAAATCAATTGTCAATTCAAAAACTATCCTAAGATTAGGAGAAATGCGAATATGAAGCATAACTACAGAATTTAGATAGTCCCCACATTTTAACCAAATTAAACAAATAAAAGTAGTCTCACCCAGCAACGTGAAGCTCACCAAACTTCACTTTTTAGCCTGGGAAAATGGCTAAATATACCCCTCTATTTTGGTATATTGTTCATATCTATCTTCCGTTATACTATTGAGACATATTTACCCTTATCGTTAACAAAACTTTTTAACCCCCCATCTAATGGAATCCACCAGATTAATAACAAAATCATTTTAAAAAAAATTATTAACCCATAACCCGTTAAACCCATCATATAAAAATACGGAACCTAGATTTCTGAGACGTCATAACACATTTTTATTCATTTAGAGAGAGACCAAGAACAATGGTGGTAATAGGATTAGTAAGAACTTATATTTTTGGTTCTTAGTTGCTCATGGTGGTGTTAGTATGTCATGTTATCACTTTTGGTTGTATATTTTTTATGGTTATAATATAGCATCCCTTTGTCTTATGCAATGCACACTTGATAGTTGGTTTGTATGTCGGTAACAACTGATATATTGTCGCGACCCGAAATTTTTACCTTCGAGACCGTGATGACGCCGAGCATCACACTTTCTAGGCAAGCCAACGTTAGAAAGTTCACAAAATCAACTTCAACAAATTTTTAATAATAGAATTTAATTAAGTCAAACAAAAGCTAAACACAGTTTGTAGAATATTATAAACCCAAAGTAACTGAAACATTTAGGAGCTGGAGTCACAACTGACGAGCTACTACGATTTACTACAAACAGAGTTTAAAAGATAAAATACTGTTCTAAAAGAAAAGGAACAGAAAAATATCAAGTCTAAGAAGAGACTCCAGGGTCTGCGGACGCCAGCAAATCTACCTTGGTCTCATGTCGATCAAATCCAGTTGCTACTCTCAGGGTCAACTCAGGCCAGTACCAAAATCTGCACAGAAAGTGCAGAGTGTAGTATCAGTACAATCGATCTCATGTACTGATAAGTGTCGAGCCTAACTTTGGCGAAGTAGTTATGAGGCTAGGACAAGACACATACATAAACTTATGCAGTTAAACAATATACGAGCACAATAACAACTAATAGAAGCTAAACAGATAACAACGGGAGGGAAAACATGCTAAGGGGATTGCAAGATAAATAATCACGGCAGTAGATAAATTTAAATAGCTAGTACACCCTGAACCAGTAACAACAAGTAAATACAGTAACAGAAAATGCACGACATCACCCGTCGTGTTTTTACTCTCAACCTTACCAGATAATCAATAGAAATGGTACGACATCACCCTTCGTGCTTTTACTCTCAACCTTACCATATAAATCAAATAAGAATGGTACGACATCACTCTTCGTGCTTTACTCTCAACCTCACCATATAAATCAAATAAGAATGGCACGGCATCACCTTTCGTGCTTTTAACACTCTCCCTCACCAAAACAAGGAACATTAATAATAGGGAGATAGAAATGACAACAACAAGTCATACTTCAATAATTACTTCCACAATATCAACCTCAACTTTGAGTCAATACTCAATCAATACCAAAATCCATACATATGATAAGAACAATCAACATAACAATAAACTAGTCTGGGCATGAATAATATGATCACAGAAAGCTACAATTTTTATGAATAAGACTCACTAGCATGTTATGACTCAACAACAATGCATATATACTCATCACCTCACCTATACGTTGCATTCAACATTCAAACACGTAGAAAATATGCAAATAAGACCTAATCCCTCAAGTCAAGGTTAACCACGACACTTACCTCGCTCCGCGGGCCACTCAATGCTCAATTACCGCTTTTCCTCTAGTATCCACCTCCGACCCACTCGTATCTAGCCACAATTAACTCAATAACATCAATTATTGCTAAAGAAATCAACTACAATGCATGAATTTATATTTCTCAAACTTTCCCCCAAAAAGTAAAAAACCGACCCCGGGCCCCTTGGTCAAAACCCGAGGTTCAGACCAATATCCATTTACTCATTCACCCCCGAGCCAAGATATACAATTGGTTTTGGAATCCGACCTCAAATCGAGGTCTAAATCCCCAATTTGAAAAAATCTCCAATTTTCCTAAATCCCTAGTTTTCTACCATGAAAGAACAAGATTCGGGCTAGGAATTTAATGGATGATATTAGAAATGGACAAAAATGAGTTAAAGAGTACAAACCTATGCCTTCAAAATCGCTCCTAGGTCGAGTTCTAATGAAAAAGTTGTGAATATTTTGAGAAAATCTCGTTCTGGTATGTTTTTAAATCACTGGCGTCAGATCTTTTTTGCGTTGGCGAAGGGTCTGCCGTGATTGCGAAAGGCAGTGGCCCAAAGGCCTACGCATCGGCGAAAGATATTCCGCATTCACGATGGATTGTTCCTTCAAAAGGTCACACACAAGAGAGTGAACAAGCTAGCTAAGAAAAGCTTGAAAAAAAATTAGCGAACTAAGCTAAAAAACATGAAAGTGCACAAGAGATTTGGGAGGCAAAGTAAAAGAGAAGTACTTCGCTCGTTCACTCTTGCGTGCGCACGAGAGAGTGAACGAGCTAACCTAAAAGGACTGTTTTGAAGTGGGCTTGTATTATTTCACTCTATGCTAATCCTATCCCATATAGATAGTCTTTAAACTCACTTTTGAAGGGAGAAATCGATCAAAATAAGCAAGAACACACAAGGAGCAAGGCGGAGAATTCTTCTACAAGCTTTTCACTTTCTTCGTCTTATTTACATTATAGGTTATGAATTTTAGTATTGTAGTTGTGCAAACAATTATGAGTAGCTAAACTCTTTACTCTAGGGTTTGATGGAACCTCTTAGAGGATGAATTTTTATTGCGTTTATTATAAGTTTGCCATTGGATTTCTCTACTTGTTCAACTACGTGATTATTGTGGTTAATTGAAGGGTCCTCAATTGACTGTGCCTATTTAGTATGTATTGCTTGGAAAAAGGTACATATTTAGGTAGTTATTGAACAACTTCACTCCTAATATATGTGAGAAATTAATATGGAGGGTTTAAAGGTGGAATTAGGAATAACGAAACTTTAGTGCGATCTTAGTAAGCGGTAAACTAGTGCCAGCTAGCGTAGTTCAGAAGAATACATCTAGTAAATTGTGGTAGATGTTCAGAAGAGAATTACGATGCCTGAAGTACTCACGATCAGTGGAGAATACTCAGGCAAAATTATATAAAATATAGCGGGAAGAATTTCGACAATTGGGAAAATCATAACTCTAGACCTCCTTAATCTTGTCTCTAACTCTTAGTATCTTTAGTTAATAATTTTACTTTAATTAGTTATAAATAATCTCAATCTTTAACTTCAGAATTTGTTCAAACTTGTCTTTTTAGTGATATTGAACAGTTGTAGCTAAGTCTTAGTTCTCTTTGGAATTCGACTCCGGATTTTTAAACCGGATTATATTTGCAGTGACCGCTTATCCTTTTTAGGACTAGAGTTGTGCGTGATCAAATTTTGGCGCCATTACCGGGGAACTAACTATGTAATTTTATCTGTATATATTGCTAGGTTACAATTTTGAACTTCTATTTTGTTTAGTTTTATTTTTTAAAATTTTATTTTATTATACTTGTTGATTTGAGATACATGACATCTTGAAATTATGGGAGCTTAGGAGTTGGTAAGTCTATTGTTGATCCTCAAAAATATTATGAAGGAAACCACCCATGGCAAAATTATTAAAATATTCTCCAGAGTGAGTTATGTGCACCAACTCAATCCTATGTGTGGAATATGTTTGATGTTTTGTGGTGGTCAAGACGGTCACTTTTACGGTTGTGCTTATACTTCTTTTTCTCCCCCAAACCCCTATTATGATGGTTTTACTTTTTCTTGTGAGGTTAACAGGAACAAACAACCCGGGGAAGCTGACCTGAAGGAGATCAAATATATGATAAAGTGCCTCATGGAACAAAATAATGAGAAATAACTGTAAATACAAAGGTAATGGGATACTATTGAAAGGCAAGAATCAACTATTCACAACTTGGAGGCTCAACTGAGTCAACTGGTTGAAGTTTTTAATATTTAACAAGCCAATATTGTGGATAGTAGCCAAGAAAAACGTAGATGTAGAAATTAAGGTGCTAATGGAGGAGATCAGAGTAGAACTTCAACAGCCTAGCCAACTACAATTTGAGGATATCGATGTTGAAGACGTGAGACTAGAGTGAGCCAAAGACATTGAGGATATAAATTTTGTTGACTCTAGTATCATTGATGTTGAGGATATTGAAAGTCCTGAAGTTCATATATTTGAGCGCATTGGTCCTCACTCCAAACATTTTTTTACATTGTATTAGGATGATGATATGGAAATAGAGTCATCCAAGCCAATTAGGGAGTCAAGGTATGAGGAACAAAGTGCCTACATTCTGACATTTTTCGTGCCAGAAAAACAGGATTATGCATCCCATCTAAAGGCCAAGTAGAATATTATATTATTTCCTTGGGCCAAATAGATTTATTCTGCTACCCTCAGAGCATAATCATAATCTTGAATCAAAACTTGGGATCCAATTCATAAGTTTGAGGTGGAGGAAAAAAGTGATTCACGTCGTGTCGCGATGTTAAATCAGACGCTTATTGGAAGGCAACCCAACTTTATCGCTTTCATTGATTTTATTTTTTTATTTTTAAAAATTGTTTTTACTGTGTTAATTGTTTAGTATAGGTTTTGATTTTCTAGGAGCATGAGAATCGAAGCTATTGGAAGGAAGCAAAATAAAGTAAGATGGCTGGAACTAAGTGTGGAGTGCCCGCATAAAAGACCAATATCAAGGAGAAGTCTGAGTATTCCATGAGCTGTTAATGCTTCAGCCTTTGGTCTACTAGGGAGTTTCTTTTACCCTCTTGTTATTTATGGTGCGCATTAGGGACAACGCACAATTTTAAGTGTGAGATGGGAGAAGACTGTCTGGGTAATTTCGTGTGCTATGTTATGTATGTTAAAATATATATATAAAATTAGGTAGAAATAACCTCTCTTGGTTTTTCTTATGGCCACAGTTCTTTTCCAAGGGATAACTCTTTGAACCAGACAATAATTTTTTTTTAGGTAGAATTTTCAAAAAAATTGGGCTTTTCTCGATGATGGACTTCTTTGATAATTTTCTTGAGGGATTAAAGTCTAAGGAAAAAATGCAAAAAGATTGTCCTTTTTCTTTCTTCTGTAGAACCGTTAATGGAATGGAAGAACTTGAGTATCAATAATTTTTGACATGTTTTATGCCGGGACTTAGAGCTATAACATTTGAGTTACTTATCTTTCTTTTTTTCGTGTTCTATGTGGCTACATGCCTTGAGAATATATATGATTTTCTTTTGACGCTCAAGTTCATTTGTTGACTCCTATGATTACCTTACATGTGTTGAATTAATATGATAACTGTGCTTAGTTGTTTAACTTAAGAGTCGGGCCTCAGCCGTCCGGAGTGAATCATATGCATTATGTGATGTGAGGTCTTGATTACATTATGTGTTATTATGTGTTAGTCTAGAACTTGCCTCGTATGTTTGTCGAAGCGAAATAAATAAATTTTGTGAGTCTAGGAGATGATGTAGGCGTTTTTTTTAATTTTCCATTGAGCTAGTATGCCATCATAAAATAAAATTATCCTTAGATAGCCCATTTGAGCCTATAAACCTTTTCTTTGGCACCCACATTACAAGACGATTCCCCTTTTTTTTGTTCTTAATTATATATTTTTGAACCTTTACCTCTGAAAGCACTTACGTCGCTAGAAGAGTAAGGTGAGAGTTGGAATAGTTTATGAGTGAAACCACAGAACGGCCAAAAGGTGCATGTATGTTTTGAAAGATCATTAGCCGGGTAACCCAAGTTTGGAGAGTGTTGAGAAAAAAATTAAAGTTGTGCTTAAAAAAAAAGGGCAAAATCTTATATAATTTCATCGCATTGCTTGAATTGGTCATGAAGAGTGTGTATTGGAAAGTTAAGTGTAGTGCATTAAGTGTGTCACGTCCCCAAATCGGGATCCGGTCGTGATGGCGCCTCTCGTGAAGACAAGGCCAGCCGACACATTTCCAATCCAGTTTTAAGCAATTTAGCAATAGGCATTTAGTCTTAAACATGATATAAATCCAAAAGTAAGCAGTGACAATACAAACAATTCGCGAAATACAACCCAACATAGCCTGATACCGGGGTGTCACTGGTCATGAGCATTTATCCATTCTAATACAAGTCTGAAGAGTCTACAAAACTATTACAAGTCGCTAATAAGGGATAATAAATGAGATAAGGGGGAGAAACACGAGATTGCGGACGCCAAGCAGCTACCTCGTGAACTCCGAAGTCTGCCGGGAGCTCTCAACTCTCGCTAGCAGGATCAGCAACCCCTGAATCTGCACACGGGGTACAAGGAGTAAAGTGAATACTCCAACTCAGTGAGTAATAATCATAAATAAAGACTGAAAGCAAAAAATCACGTAAGGCACATTATAGGCTATAAGGAAGCAGTAAAAGCTAGTAAAGCAGTGAAGCCGTAAAGATGTGTAAAATTACTGAGTTTAGTTTAAACTTCATAAAAATGCCTTTTTAACAATTTAGCAAGCAAATGACAGGCAAATAGGAATGATAAACACATAAAGGATCGCCCCTCGGGCAAGATCATAGAACAACACCAGCCCCTCGGGCTATCTCTCACATCACACTAGGTACCCGCGCTCACTGGTGGTGTGCAGACTCTTGGAGGGGCCCCTTACGGCCCAAGCGCAATATCAAGCCATCTCGTGGCATCATCACTAGGCACTCGACCTCATATCAACGAGCCATCTCATGGCGTATAAATCTTAGACCCTCGACCTCATAATCAAAATCAGGTGTTTCCTCACAACATAGGCCCTCAGCCTTACTCAGTCAGAATCTCACAGCCACTCGGGCAATAGTAAAACATAGTGCTCAGCCCAAAATATCATTTAAGTGTTAAAGTAGAGTAAACATGACTGAGTTATGAAAACAGTAGAATATAGCATGACTGAGTTCAAGTATAAAGTTAAACAGTGAGGAAATATCAATAAAAATCCCCGAACGGTTCAAATAGTTGGCACGAGGCCCAAATATGGCATTCAACCCAAAACATGATGTTCACAAATAGATTTCAGTCAAATAGGCGATAAAATAGTCATTCGGGACGGAGTGACGGACTAAGTCACAATCCCCAATAGTGCACGACCCCACGCTCGTCATCAAGCGTGTGTGTCACCTCAATATAGCACAAGGATGTGCAATTCGGGATTTCATACCCTCAGAACATCATTTACAATTATTACTCACATCAATCCGGTCCAAACTCTAGCCCTCGATGCCTTTTCCCCTCGAATCGGCCTCCACTCGCGTCGAATCTATCCAAAATTAGAATCACGGCGTCAAAATATGCTAAGGGAACGAAGCCCAAGCGAAAATAATCAATATACAATACAAATCCCGAAATTACCAAAACCCGACCCCCGGGTTAACATCTCAGAATTCGATAAAATTCACATCAATAGATTCCTCATCTCCCCACGAGTTCATACATATCAAAAGTACCAATATCCGACCACAAATGGTCCCTCAAATTCTCAAGTCTAGGTCTCCAATACCAAGCCCTAGTTTCCCCAATTTTAACGCTTAAATTCCATTAATTATAGCTCTAATCCGTGAAATAATACCATAGGAATGAGTTTTAGGTCCAAAATCCTTACCTCAATGAAGTTCCCTTGAAATCCTTCTTCAAAATTGTCTAAAAAGCTCCAAAATCGACTTAAAATGGTGAAATAGCTCAAAATTCGCGAAGGAAACAATTTATACATTCTGACCCAGGCATTTTTACATCTGCGGTCAATCCACCCCATTTGCGGTACCGCTTTTGCGGTCCAAGAGCCGCTTCTACGGTTTCTCACTTAAACACCCACTTCCGCTTCTGTGATGCACCTTTGCCATCGCAGGTGCGGTTCACCAAATACTTCTACGGTCACAACCTCCCAGCCAATTTCCGCTTCTGCGACCTCCCCTCTCGCATCTGCGGCATCGCACTTGCGGTCCCCAATTCGCTGGTGCAGAAACACCAGAAGGAGAAAATCTGTAGCTTCTCTAAAAATTTCAAACTCTCCGTCAACCATCCGAAATCACCCCGAGGACCACAGGACCTCAACCAAAGGCACAAACATGACCCATAACATTATTCAAACTTATACCAATCTTCAAGACACCTCAAACAACATCGAATCAACCAAAACTCATCGGATTCAAGCCTAAGTTTCCAAAATCTTCCGAATTCTGCTTTTGATCAAAAACCCAACCAAACCATTTTCGAATGACCCGAAATTTTGCACACACATCCCAAATGACACAACAGAACTACTGCAACTCTCGGAATTCCATTCCGACCCCTATATCAAAATCTCACCTATCAATTGGAAAACGCCAAAAATTCAATTTCGCCAATTCAAGCCTAAATCTACTCCGGACCTCCAAAACACATTCCAATCACTCTCCTAAGTCCCAAATCACCTCTCGAAGCTATCCGAACCATCGGAACTCACATTCGAGCCCTCTAAAACATAAGTCAACATCTGATTGACTTTTCCAACTTAAGCTTCCTCAAAAAAGACTAAGTGTCTCAAACCTTACCAAATCCTTTCCGAACCCGAGCCAACCAACCCGATCACATATAGAACCGATAGACAAAGCAATAAGAAGCAGAAATGGAGGAAACGGAGCAATAACTCATGAGATGACTGGCTGGGTCGTCACAAAGTGCTTAGGAAGATTAGTCATTATACCCAAATGTATCCTGCCCATCACTTAGCCTACATTATAACCTGTAAAGACCTAATTGATCCTAGACTTCACAAGCTTAGATTAGTAGAGACATACACTACGGGAAAGCCTATGGTACGACCTCGGGATGCACATAAATTTTGTTGTGAGAGTGAGTAAATTCTTTTGATTCCTAAGTTATTAAATTATACTTAAATACATATTTGAGTGTGTGGACTAATTTCTCTCTTTGATTGTGGTGAGAGCACATAATTTACAAAGGATTGATAAAGTATAGGAATTTTGAGCAGACATAAGAAGTGAGTCATAGTAAGGAATGTATTGGAGTCATCTTTTGAGACTAAGATGTTAGAAGAAGTCACACAAATATTTCAAATAGTCTTGGCATGGGTCTACTTTTGAAGAAAAATATCAATAGTTCTTATGTTGAGTTCTAAGTGTTAATATAAACCATTGTCACTGGTGTGATGCTTGAGTAATTTTTGTTGAAATGTGGTTCTTTCCATTGTGCTTAATTTTGAAAGTTGCTCGAGGACGAGCAAGAGTTTAAGTGTGGAGTGTTGATAAACGATTAAAAATGCATATTTTTCGGTGTACTTTTATCTCATAACTTGTGTGGTTGCGGGAGGTTACATGTTGTAGTGAATTATACTCATTACATGCATTCTTATGTGTAGGAGCAAGCTGGACGAAATATGAGCAAAAGAAGTTAATTAGGGACCAAAAGAAAAAGAGAAGTACTTCGCTCGTTCACTCTCGCGTGCGCGCGAGAGTGAACGAGCTAACCTTAAAAAGCTTTTTCGAAGTGGGCTTGTATTATTTCGCTCCATGCTAACCATATCCCATATAAATAGTCTTTTAACTCACTTTTAAAGGGAGAAATTGATCGAAGGCGGCAATAACACAAAAAGAGCAAGGCGGAGAATTCTTCTACGAGTTTTTCACTTTCTTCTTCTTATTTCCATTATTGGTTATGAATTTTAGTATTGTAATTGTGCAAACAATTATGAGTAGCTACACTCTTTACTATAGGGTTTGATAGAACCTCTTGGATGATGAATTTTTGTTGCGTTTAATATAAGTTTTCCATTGAATTTTCTCTACTTGTTCAACTACGTGATTATTGTGGTTGATTGAAGGACCCTCAATTGAATGCGCCTATTTAGTGTGTATTGCTTGGAAAAGGGCACATAGTTAGGTAGTTATTGAATAATATCACTCCTAACACATGTGTGGAATCGATATGGAGGGTTTAAAGGTGGGATTAGGAATACGAAACCTTCGTATGATCTTAGTGAGCGACAAACTAGTGCCATCTAGCATAGTTTGGATAAATATATATAGTAAATTGTAGTAGTTGCTTGGAAGAGAATTACGATACCTGAAGTACTCACGATCGGTGGAGAATACTTAGGTAAAATAATAAAAAATGTAGAGGGGAGAATTTAGACAATTGGGAAATCATAACTCTAGGCCTCCTTAATCTTGTCTCTAGCCCTTAGTATCTTTAGTTAATAATTCTACTTTAATTAGTTAGAAATAAAATCTCAATCTTTATAACTTCAGAATTTGTTCAAACTTGTCGTCTTAGTGATATTGAACGATTGTAGCTAAGTCTTAGTTCTCTATGGGAATCGACTCCAGGATTTTAGACCGGATTATATTTGTAACGATCACTTATTCTTTTTAGGACTAGAGTTGGGCGTTGTCACGACCCAAAATTCACTAGTCGTGATGACACCTAACCCAACAAGCTAGGTAAGACAACTAACAAATATCCAATTTTAATTATGCTAGTAAGTCAATTAAATAAAATAAATTATTTGGATCTATTACATTCCCCAAGGACTGGTAGTACAAATCATGAGCTTATAAGAATAGAGTTTACAAAGCTGACATGAAAAGAATACATCTTTTGTTTGAACAGTACATAAACAGAGTTTTATAATCTAAGGCTACCGTGAACAAGAGGAAGCTACAACAGGAACACAGGTATGCTTTCAAATCCAGCAACCATCGAATGCAACAACATTGACATCCGGGATCTGTACGCACTGTGCAGTAAGTGCAATATGAGTACAACCGACCTCATGTACTCAAAAAGTAACAAACCTAAACTTAGGTTGAAAGCAGTGACGAGCTGGAACATAGGTCGGGTCCAACACTAATATCCAATAATAGTTCATAACAATGTAAAGCATATAAATAAGGAAGTAACTCAGAGATTTTACAGTTTTTCCAAAATAGTTCCGCCTTTCAAGAGTATCAGTGAAAACCCAAATTCTTTACCAAAAACATCGTGAAATATGAGATAGTTTGAAAAAAAATGTATTTCTTTTCCAAACTCCTTTTCACAATAATTAAGATGTTTCATTTTCTTTCCAGATAGCAAGTGTGACATACATCTCTATGACCACATATCAATGAGTGTAAAATGTCATGAATGACGTGAAACCGTACAATATGAGGAAAATGTGTCTCTATGCATGTATGTCATATATGCATACCAATGTCATGTACCTCAAAGATGAATCATGTACGCACACTCTTAGAGTACTCAACCTTACTGTATCACACCTTCCACGCATCATAATCAACCACTTGGTACTATATATGGCCCATACAGCCAAGGGAAGATCCATCCCGAAATATATACATCACTGACTATAAGGTCAATCTAGCCTCATGGAGAAGATCCATCTCCATACCAAGGGAAGATCCATCCCTGAATATAATCAATCGCGCCCACTGTGGGTGTGTAGACTCCGGAGGGGCTCCTACAACCCAAGCTCTATAACAAGCCAACATGGCATAAATCAATCAGGCCTTCGGCCTTAATAAATAATCAATAAAACATGTTGCGGCGGGTAGCTTGATCCCATAACTATCACTCATAATCAGGCTCTCGGCCTCACTCAGTCATCAGTCTGTCCAGTCTCACCCACGAGCTCACAATGTCATAGAAACTGACTTGGAACAATGATATGATGTATCAATAAGTAACAACTGAGACAGAGATATGATATGAATGCATGAATGTGACTGAGTACTAAATATCAATTAATTCAACGAGATGACAACAAGAAACGATCACTATGGGTCCCAACAATATCAACATAAAGCTTAAACATGACATCTAGCTTGATGTACAACTCATTTATTGTATCACATGGTAAAAATACAAATATCAATAAAATAGGGCCACTATTCAGTGCCCTGAAAACAATAGAATCACAACTCACACGATGCACGCCCACACGTCCGTCACCTAGCATGTACGTCACCTCAACATCAATCACACAGCACGTAATTCGGGGTTTCATACCCTCAACACTAAGTTTAAAAGAGTTACTTATCTGAAACAAACCAATCCGATACCGAGTAAGCCAAGGGATGCTCCAAGAGTGCCATCACGCATGTAGCGATATCTGAACGGCTCAAAACTAGCCAAAAACAACTCAAATACATCAGATAAAGTCCAAGAAATCAATTACAATTGATAAAGATCGAATTCTACATCAAATTCCAATTTCGGCAAAAAATCACACCGGGACCCATGCGTCGAAACTCGACAAAACTCATAAAATCCGGAAATCCATTCAATTACGAGTTCAACCATACTAGTTTCACTCAAATTCGACTCCAAATCAGAGTTCAAAACTCAAAAATTCATATTATGAAACTTTAGGCCAAAACCCCCAATTTTTTCCTCTTTCATTTCATCAACCAAAAGCTAAAATTGAAGATAGATTCATGAAATATAACTAAGACTGTAGAGAACACTTACCCCAATCCTTGTGATGAAATTTTCTCCAAAAATCACCTTAATCCAAGCTCCATAGCTCCAAAAATATAAAAAAAAATGGCCGAAACCCTCGAAATAGAGTATTTTATACTTCTGCCCAGACATTCTTTTTCGCGAACGCGGGATATCCAGCGCGTTCTCGATGAACAAAAATATCAGCCACCAAAATGCTCTATGCGTTCGCGGCACAATCCTCGCTAACGTGATACACACTAAGACAGAACTACGCGAACGCAGCACGAGCCTCGCGAACGTGATAAAGAAGATCCTCCAGCTCCCAGCTCAACTCTATGCGAACGCGATCCCTCATACGCGAACGCGAAGAAGACATCATCAACCCATCGCAGATGCGACCAATAAAGCGTGAACTCGAAGAACAAACCTCTGTATTGGCCAAATTACCCTTCACAAATGTGATGCTCCATCCGCGATTGCGAAGCACATTTGGAACGCCAGAAAACCAGCAAACACAGCAAATGCAAAATGAAGGAAAAATAGCCCAAAATCAATCTAAAACACGCCCGGCCCCCTCGGGACCACGTCCAAACATACCAACAAGTCCCATAACATAATACAGACCTACTCGAGGCCTCAAATCACGCAAAATAACATCAAAATGATGAATCGCACCTCCAATCGAACTTTATGAACTTTGAAACTTCAAACTTTCACAACCGATACCGAAACCTACCAAATCACGTCCGATTGACCTTAAAGTTTGCACACAAGTCACATTTGACATTACGAACCTGCTTCAACTTCTGTAATCGGAATCCGACCCTGATATCAAAAAGTGCACTCCCGGTCAAACTTTTCAAAATTTCAACTTTCGCCATTTCAAGCCAAATTCCACTACGGAGCTCCAAATCACGATCCGGACGCGCTCCTAAGTCCAAAATCACTCAACGGAGCCAACGGAACCATCAGAAAGCCAATCCGAGGTCAAATTCTAAAAATCAAACTTGGTCAAACTTTTCAAATCTAAAGCTTCAAACTGAGAATCATTCTTCCAAATCAATTCCGAATAACCTGAAAACCAAAACCGACGATTCACATAAGTCATAATATATCATACGAAACTATCCATGCCCTCAAACAACCGTGCAAAGTGCAATTGCTCAAAACGATTGGTCGAATTGTTACACGCGTGATCAATAACTCACTATTGTACCAAACGATCGCTATGTCTTTTTTAGGAAAAGGGACCTTGGTTGACCTGTAACTGATTATGGCATGGAGACTGGATTATAATTACTAAAAAGATGGGTACGAATTAAGGAAACAAGAAGTGCGCCTTGCTTTGCATAAAAACTCTATTAGTTAACCATAGTTAAGTGATATTGAGCATATAACTTTATTTTGAGATATAAAGTTTAGTTGATAGGTTTGATGTAGTAAATAACAAATGCAAGTACATTTTTTTTGGTTAAATAACAAATGCAAGTACGTACTTTTATCAAAACTAAAGTATGTAAAAACCATAACCAAAATCAATTAAGGACAATCATGAGTACGTACATACATACTACATAGTCTGACGTCACTAGGATGTCTTGCACTTCTCTTTTTATTTTATTTATTTTACGGAATATCATTTAGCTTAGTTATTGATGTTTTAGACTTAATACCACGCAAGAGGGTGTGATTTGTGTGGTACCCAATTTTCGCTTAACTTGATTATAGAAGGATTTGGTTCTTCTATACGTTCCAACTATTACTGTTGCGGAATAATAAGTACAGAAAATAAAGAACATAGAAATTTTACGTGAAAAATACCTGGCTCAAAAGGTGAAAAAACCACGACCTACCTTCCAGTAGGATTTTCCCACTGTCCACTAAAATCACTAAGCCAAAAACTGCATTTACAAAAACTCTTTTGTAAACCTAGGATTAACTCTAATCCCGTTGTGACACACAACCTCAACTGTTGCGACAACTTCAAGTTAACTCTAACTTGAAAACTCTAAGTACCTAATAGAATTGCTTCTAAATAAGCTGAAAGGTACAATGTAAAATTACCTACTACAATTGAACTAGAATAAAAGATAGACACTTGGAACTAGTTCTTCTATCTAGTTCAAGTAGCTTCAGGATTGCACGCTTGAATCACACATAAATTGCTTGCAAAATTGCCTTGCTATTCTGATCTCAATTCACGTTTAACTTCTGCTTATGTGCATTACCTGTAAAAGAGAACAACACTAATATTTAAGTGGTTAGTAATAAGAGATTGACTAGGATACAGATGCTACTCTTCCATGGTGGAAGTGGAAGAGTTCTAGTTGATCTCATACTCTAACTCTATCCTCTTCCTAAACTGTATTCTCTTTGTGTAAGGAGTTTTTCTCCTTATCCAATATGCAAGCTTTTTGATCATGATCAGGAGATATTACTTCTGATAAGTAAGATTTATCTCCATCACGTGCATCTCACATGTTTGGGTCGATCACGACTGTGCTTCATAAGATGGACCTGGTCCATGTCTGAGTTCTTTTGTCAGTCTTCAAAACTTCACATTTACTTGGGCTAACAAATACCCCATTTTTGATGATGACAAACCCTGTGTTTTTCATTCACTTAGGCCCTGTAAGGACTCAACTTATTCCTCAATACAAAGTTTAGAAAAATTCACTTATCATCAAAGACCAGATTAATTAGGTTATAAATATCACATATTCAGAATATGTAAAGCCACATATTCAGAATATGTAAAGCACAATATCTCTTCCCCCTTTTGGCATCATCGAAAAGTTGCAGAAACAAAGTGTGAGTCCCATATTTTAATAAGTACTCATGGCCACTGGGGCAACTGCAAGTGCAATCATGGATTAATCATCAGTAATCAAGCGTTATATTTAAACTATCAAGGAAATATTAACAGTCAACAAGAGCAAAAATAGTAGATATCATTGATAGAAGATATGTTGCTACCACAATCCACAAACAGAAAGCAAAAATATTCAAAACACGAGCAAAAAGAAAGAGAAATCCCTAATCTGGGTCACTGATGGTACTAAACAGGTTCAGGAGATAAAGGCTAGAATTCCTAAGGCTTGGGGTAACAAGAGGGTTGGTTTTGGTCTTGGAGAAGATTCAACATATTGTGAAGAATCTCATCATTCTTCTCCTTTTCCTTTGTAAGCTCAGTTTTGAGAGCATCCCTCTCAGATTCAACCTCTGCTAAGCGAACCTTCAGCGTAGCTATCTTAGCATCCTTGGCCTCACTTTCCTGAACTAAAGCCCTGACTTTACTGTTGATAGGGATGAACCAGGTTCATTTGGAATGGCATTAACTAGATAGTCACAAGCAATCAGAGTATTAATTCCAAAATAGTCCTTGTTTGTGGCCATTTCCCATTTCTTTAGAGGCACTTCAGAGGCACCTTGCATCAATCCAGAACAGTAGTCAGAATAAATCCATAGGGGGTGGCATGGGCCTTGGAGCCATTGATAACCCTGTCCAGTAGCTTGATGATGAATGCATGTCAATTGATTTGCCTTCCACTTTCAAGGTACTCCATTAGAACTAAGTCCATATAGTTAGCAATATGCCTTCTTTCCTGCCTGGGCAGTAGGCACTTGTTGACAAACTCAAAGAGGACTTTGTGTTGTGGTTTCATTTCACTCTTGTGCACAAACTTGGCCTCATTCACTTCTTCAACATCACAGAATCTCCTAGTAATTTCTAGGGCAGGAGGAAGGGAATCCAGACATGGCCCTCTTTGCCTGGTGTAGTCATCATATCCCTCAGCAGGGATGTCAAGAATCTCTCCTAGTTTCTCTGCATCAAAGGTTAATTGAACTCCTTTTACTTGGCTGGTGACTCTGCCATGTTTGACCTCAGCATTTGTCATGAATTCAATGATCTCATTCCTGGCCAGCCTTCCATCAATCTGAAGGACCATGTCCTTCCAGCCCTGAACAGCTAGGGCATTAACCAATCTTCCCTTTAAAAAATTTCTTTTGCCAAACTTGGCCAACTTTCCTTGTTCACCATTAGACTCACTTTCTTCTTTACCACTCCATTCCTCATCTTCAGAAACTCTAACTTGCTTGCTTTTTACTGCAGACCTTGTCCTCTTGGCCAATGAAGGTTCAGGAGCCTTAGACACCGATGAAGACTTCTTGGAAGAGGTCTTGGTTTTTTTGGGCTTGGGAGTCTGAACCTCTATTGTTGTATGGCCCTCCTGATAGACCTATTCTATCTCCTCAACATCAATAGCTTCAGAGGACCCTGCAGCCTTACCTTTTCCTTTATCCATCCTTTTTCTTCTTACTTTTAGCCAAAGCCTTTTGTAGCTCACTCTCACTCTGTTTCACCCTGCTTCTTGTGGCTCTTCCCTTTGGCAAGGGAGTTTCAGTAGTTGTTGGGGAGGAAGCCTTTTGTTTCTTGGAAGGTTTAGCAGCATTGGGGGCTTTTGGTGTTGGAGTTCTCCTTTTCTTTGGATCATAACTGGCACCTACTTTCTTCAGAAGGTCTGCTAGGGTTTATTCAATAGATGAACCAGGTTCATCTACATGTGAACTTAGATTAACCAACCCTTCAGCAGCCTCCCCTGAACCACTTCCCCTTGACTTATTGCCACTTTCTTCCACAGTTGCCTGTGGAACCCCACAGATAGCTGGTAACGACAATTCAGAAGTGGATGAAGAACCATCCACTCCTTTCCCTTTTCCCTCACATCACCACATACACCCTCTCTCTCTTTTTATTTTTCATTTTTCTTTTTACCTCCACTCCTTCCCAATTCAGGCATTTCCATATCCCTGATAGGCCCAACCAAAACAAACCTATTTTCTAAATTTTCAGCCAAAGCAGAACTTACCTTAGAAGGGGAGTTTTGAGTCTTCTCAGAGTCAGAAGACCCAGGTCCTTCCCCCTCACTCGCAAATTTGAATGAATCGTCTGAGTTCTGAGAATCTTAGGCTTAGGCAGCCTTCAATTGTGGGTTTAATCTCTTTGATATTGCACCTGAGGCTATAGTTTTTTGGGCTAGCATTTTAACACGTCTTTTCTTAGGTTGGGGGTTTGTACTGGGTGGAGAAGGCGTGGAGGAACCAGAAGGGGATGGTGGTGGAGGAATCCCTGGGTTATCTTGAGGGTTTGACATTATAGCTGATGGCTTGAGAGAGTTTGTGAGTTAGACTTTTGGAGAAGAAAACAATTTAGAGTGAAAAAGGATTTTTGACGGTTTTGAATAATGAGGGTGGAAGAAGGTAATAATGGGTATTTAAAGAGAAATAGTCATTTAATGGATAACGGTAGCTTTAGCATTCAATTAGAGGTCTAATCAGCCCGAAATTGTAGGTTGAACGAACAGTTAGACTTCCCTAGATTTTATGCATTTTTTGTGGTGAGAATTCTAATAAGGACGAAACTGGTTCAAAAACAACCGGATAGGATTTCCTAATGTGTTGAACATTGGTAGGACTCTGCTCATGATTTAAATATTTATATTTCTAATTATGCAGAGTATAGAAAATATACCTTGTTATTCAGATGAACCAATACTGATGAACCATGTTCTTCATTTAGAATTCTCTTGATCATGCCTCAATTTACCACAATAGAGAAAATTTTGTTAAAGATCAGTGAGTCATATTAACACATATCATAGGAGTATACTATTTACAGTATGAAACTGAGTAAAAATTAATCTAGGTATTTACACAAGTTCCAGATTTCCTAGACAATTTTTTTCATTTTTTTAATTGTGCATTCTGAGCTGGTCCCATTAGGTGATCTTAATCATCCCTAATTCTAACATGTTCCTTTCAAAGCTTTCTCTACTCAGTGCTTTAGTAAAGATGTCAGCTATTTGTTTATTAGTAGCACAGAATTTTGTGGTAATCAATCCTTTCTCATAGTTGTCCCTTAAGAAGTGATGTCTAACATCTATGTGCTTAGTCCTCTTATGATGAACTGGGTTCTTTACATACTTATAGCACTAGTGTTATCACAAAATATAGGAATGCAACCAACTTCAATGCCAAAATCTATCATCTGTTATTTGATCCACAACAATTGAGCACAACAAGAGGCAGCATCAACATATTCAGCCTCGGCAGTGGATAAGGCCACTGAATTCTTCTTTTTAGTGGCCCATAATACCAGACATGAACCAAGAAAATGAGCCATACCTAAGGTGCTCTTCCTATCTACAAGGAAACCTACATAGTCAGCATCAGCATATCCCACTAGATTAAAGTTACTACCTTTTGGGTACCAAAGACAAAGATCAGTAGTGCCTTTCAAATATCTCAGTATCCTCTTAACAACATTCAAGTAAAATTCCTTAGGATTTGCCTGAAAACGAGCAAAAAGCCCTACACTAAAAACTATGTCAGGTCTGCTCGCAGTAAGATACAAAAGTGAACCAATCATACCCCTATACAACTTCTGATCAACAGATGAACCAGGTTCATCTATGTCTAATTTAGTAGCTGTTGCAATGGGTGTGTCTATTTCTTTGATTCATCCATTTTAAACTTCTTAATCAACTCTTTTGCATATTTCTACTGATGGATCATGGTACCATTTAGGTTTTGTTTGATCTATAAGCCTAAGAAAAAGTTAAGCGCACCCATCATACTCATTTCAAACTTACTCCCCATTAATTTGGCAAAGTCCTTACTCAGTTTGTCAATGGTTTCCCCAAAAATTATGTCATCAATATATATTTATACTACTAGAAGATCCTTACCTTTTTCCCTCAATAATAGAGTACTGTCAATTTTACCTCTCTTGTATCCATGTTCAAGCAGGAATTTGGACTGTCATTCATACCATGCTCTAGGAGCCTGCTTGAGTCCATAGAGAGCCTTGTCTAATTTGTACACATGTTCCGAACACTCCTTGCTCTCAAACCCTGAAGGCTGTTCTACAAACACTTCTTCTTTTAGGTAGCCATTCAGGAAGGCACTTTTGACATCCATCTAATGAAGAGTGAATTTCATGTGTGTTGCAAAGGCTATGAGGAGTCTTATTGCCTCCAGTCTTACAACTGGAGCAAAGGTCTCATCATAATCTATGCCATCCTCTTGGTTATAACCTTGGACCACCAGTCTTGCCTTGTTCCTTGTAACTGTTCCATCTTCATCAAGCTTGTTTTTGAAGACCCATTTAGTGCCAATTACTGATCTGTCCTTGGGTCTTGGAACTAGATGCCTAACTTGACTTCTCTCAAACTGATTGAGTTCATCTTGCATTGCATCTAACCAATCTGCATCCTGCAAAGCCTCAACAATATTTTTAGGTTCAATAAGAGATAAGAAAGCATCAAAAGCACACAAATTCTTTAATTGTGATCTAGTTTTAACTCCAGATGTTGGATAAGTAATTATGTTCTCAATGGGATGAGAAGTTTGATACTTGTAAGGTTTCACAACCAACTGGTTTCTGTTTGATGTTTCTCCCATGTTCTGTTACTGAGGAACAGGCTCATGGACAGGTTCCATTAGGGGATTGGTTTCAGTTCTTCTTGTTTAGTTCCTCCTGTCAGGTTGCCCTAGATGGAAGAACCTATTCCATCACCTGTTCCTTCTTTTGGTGCATCTTCAGCTTGAGTTGTGACTTCACTCAATTCTTTTACCAGCCCAATAGCTTCATCTTCATGTTCCTATCTCTCAGAAAGAATGTTAGTTTCATCAAAAACTACATGTACAATTTCTTCTATACACAACGTTCTTTTGTTGTACATTTTATAAGCATTGCTATGTGAAGAATATCCCAAGAATACTCCCTTATCACTTATGGGATCAAATTTACCTAGGGAGTCCTTTCCATTATTGTGCACAAAGCATTTGCATCCAAATGCCTTAAGATGGGATATATTTGGTTTTCTCCCTTTAAGTAACTCACATGGAGTTTTTTCTACAAGAGGTCTATTCATGCATCTATTAATGATGTAACATGTAGTATTTACAGCTTTTGCCCAGAAGCTGTGGGGCAGTTTATTAGAAAGAAGCATAGTCCTAGCCATATCTTCACGAGTCCTATTCTTTGTTTCAACTACTCCATTTTGTTGAGGAGTCCTAGGGGTAGAGAAATTATGATCTATACCATGATCATCACAAAATTCAGCAAACTTAGCATTTTCAAATTCAATTCCATGATCAGACCTAATTGATGCAAGTTGATTACCTAGTTGTTTTTGAGTTTTTCTAACAAAGGTAGTAAACATGTCAAATGCTTCATCCTTAGATGTTAAAAATAGTACCCAGGTAAACCTAGAATAATCATCAACAAGTATCATCACATATTTCTTACCACCTCTGCTCAATATTCTCATTTGACCATAGAGATCCATATGAACCAGTTCCATCGTCCTGGTTGTGCTTACCATTTTCTTGCTTTTAAAAGATGATCTTACCTGCTTCCCCCTTGCACAGGCCTCACAAACTTTGTCTTCCTTGAACTTGATGTTCGGTAACCCTATCACCAGGTCCTTAGAGACTAATTTGTTGAGTTGATTCAGACTTATATGACCAAGTCTTTTGTGCCACAGGAGGGGATCATTGTCTAACACACTCAAGCAAGTGAGTTCATTTTCTGAAAGAGTGGATAAATCTGCAATGTAAATATTGTTAACTCTTTTTCCCTATAAAACAATCTTGTCAGTGGTAAGATTAATTACAAAACATTTGGTAGAGGTGAATGCTACCAGGTTACCTCTATCACACAGTTGTGATACACTGATTAGGCTATATTTCAAGACATCTATCAAGTAGACATTCTCAATGGAATGTGAGTATGTCTTACCTACCTTTCCAACCCCAATGATCTCACCTTTCTTACCATTTCCAAAGGAGACATTACCTCCTTTTAGATCTTCAAGTGAATGGAACTGGTTCTTGCTTCCAGTCATATGCTTTGAGCAGCCACTATCCATGTACCATATTTGGCTACTTCCCTTCACTTGGACCTGCAAAACGAAATCAGGGGTTAGTCTTAGGAACCCAAACTAGTTTGGGTCCCTTTCTATAGGCAAAAGGATGAATTAAATTCCTTTTGGCCCATCCAGGCAGCATATTTTTCTCTTGAACAAAGGTTTTGTTCTTTTGACTGGCCTTTTCTTTTGCATTACATTCACTTTTGTAATGACCAGTCTTGCCACAGTGTATGCAGATTTTGTTTTCAGGAAGTGTGATGTATTTGCTTTTGGGATCCCACTTAGGTGTTGGGTCCCATAGCCAAGTCCTCTCTTATTGCTACTGTGGTACTCCTGTAGCTATGATAGTGCATCAGAGGACTTATTCCATTTTCAAGTTCTATCTAGTTCATGCTTCACCTTGCCTAGATCTTCTTTTAGGACTCTTATCTGCTCATCTTTCTTGTACAACTCATCCTTCATCTTTCCTAGATTTTCTTCTAAGGTGAGATATGTGTGATCAACTTTCTTCTTTCAGTTTTAAATTTTCAGACCTATGTTCTAAGACACTGGTGTCAAGTTCAAGAACCTGGTTCTTCAACTCAGCATTTTTACTATCACTTTCACTAGCCCTAAATTCCAGATTTTTGCACTTGGCTTTTAGGATCACACATTCCCTAGACAGATGTTCTTTCTCATTATTTATGACCTCAGACTCATCAATGAAGTCTAGCAATAATTCAGATAGCCTTTCTTTAGACAAAAATTTAATCTTGTCTTTGAGATGAATAACACTTACCTCTTCTTCATCGTCTGATTCTCCAATGGCCATAAGTGATTGTTCATCTCCAGCTTCATCTTCTGAATCCTCATCTGAGGTTTCTCCCCGAGCAACAACTATAGCCTTTGTTGATCCTTTGTTCCTTTTGGGTTGAACCTGCTCCTTCTTCCTGCTTCTTCGTTCAACCCTTTTCGTCTTCCATTCAATTTCCCACTAGGGATAATTTTTTATCATGTGGTCAGTCTTACCACATTTGTAGTAGCCCTCGTTGGTCTGTTTTTAGGAGCCCTTGGTTTGTTGAAGGTTACACCTCTTGAAGAACCCTTTCTTCTCATTAGGTACTTCTTGAACTCCCTTGTGATCATAGCCATTTCATCATCCTCTAAGTCTGCACCTTCAGCTATTCTGAGAACCAAGCTTCTTTCCTTCTTGGGAGCATCCATCTTCATGGTTTGCCTTCTTAATTCATAGGCAGTGAGATTTCCAATCAGCTCATCCAACTTGAGGGTAGCAATGTTATTTGATTCCTGAATAGCCGTGATTTTTCTTTCCCAAGTTACTGGCTCTCCCTTGTCAAGATTTTCTCAACCTTGTCTTCTGCAAGGATAATTCTTCGAAGAGACTTAAGTTCATTTGTTAGTATTGTGAACCTTGTGTACATCTCTTGGATGGTTTCGCCTTCCTTCATGGTAAAATTCTCATATTGAGAATATAGCAGTGTTCCTATTGATCTCTTTAATTGAGGAGTTCCTTCATGGGCCACTTGTAGGGTGTCCCATATCTACTTAGCAGTGGTACAACTTTGAATCCTGCTGTACTCGTCTGAACCTAGTCCATACACAAGCTATTTCTTGTCCTTGGCATTCTTTTCCCACTTCTTCAAATCTTCAGCAGTATAGTCAACTCTTATCTTTGGAACGTCCACTCCTTCAGCATTCTTCTTTGTAGTAGCCAGGGGACCATCAGTAATTATGTCCCAGAGTTCATAGTCTTCTGATCGGAGCCAACCCTACACCACTACAAAGTGGCGAGAGCAGTCGAAGTAGCTTTTACCCGAGATGGTCGGGATCGAATCCATAGGGATATAGAAGTGGGAATTGGATTCCTATCTAAATTAGAGATGCGTAGTGATCTTAATTACTCTTCTAATCATCTTTTGGTTGAATATTACTTCTAATATTTATGCTAATGATAAGCTAAATTAAACTAAGAATGATTGCTTGTAGGGTTTTCTAATTAGTTAAAGAGGCACTAGGGAAGTGACTTTCTCCTAGGTGAATACTTAACGGGATCTAAAGCCTAAGGCAAATACGTTATGTTGGGGATTGTGATATAGCCAGTGCACAGATTTACTCACTCTATACCTCTCGGTAGCTTGAGTGACTTTGCCCTAATTGACTTTCTCAAGACCAATTGGGTGTCAAAATTATGCAAGCAATATAGGCTCAAGTCGGGTATTACTATCTCTAGGTTTAACCCTTTAATTGAGGCTATCAATCTCTTGATTACACCCGAATTCCTTGTTTAACTAATTTTCCTAGACTTAAGTTCTCTTTCTCAAGAAGAACCCAAGTCAAATAGGCACAAATTATTGTTTGCAACCACTAATTCAACATGAAAAACACAAATCAGTCAAAATATCAACTACCCATAAACATCTAAGCCTTAGATTAAAAGACCCATAAAATACCCACACTAGGGTTGAGCCACAACAAGCTAATAGGTCTAGCTACTCATACTAATGAAAGACAACAGAGAAATAGATGAACAATAACCCATAAGATTTAATTATAAGCTAAGAATTGAAGATTCAATGATAAATCCACTATAAAATTACTCAAAATAGTCAAATACAGCCGTTCACGAACTCTCCTCAAAGTCAGATTACAAAAGATGAACTAAAAGGTGAAAAGAAAGTATTTATACTTGGCCGAATTTTCTGGACAAAAATACCCCTGATGAGGTAGTGCGGTCCGCACAAAATGCATAGCGGACCGCAATGAGGCTTCTTGGCTTAATTGACTCTTCTCTGAATCTGGCCACCGCAGGCCATATAAAATGCACCGCGGCCGCGGTGGCATCAGTTGCGGTCCGCAAAAAAAGGACCGCGGACCGCATTGGCCTGCATCTTCAAACTCCTAACTCTCTACACCCCCATCTTTGCGGACCGCACAAAATGGGTTGTGGCCGCAAAGAGTCCACTGCGACCGCACTAACTCCTCTGCGGTCCGCATTGCCTTAGGCTACAAAAGTGCACCTCTCTGATTCTCCTCACTGCGGACCACATTAAATGGATTGCGGCCGTACTGGATCTGTTTTAACTGTGCTTGGACTTGTTCTTAGTACTTGTGCATGTTTCACTCCTTTTTGAGCTGGTTTTGACTAACTGTCACCTTTTTTACCAAACCCTGCAACAAAGTACAACATGTACGCCTTTGGGACTATTTTGTCTACATTTTTAATCAAAACTCAAGTAAAAAGTAGTGTAAAATGGACTAGAATCCCTAGTTATCAACTCCTCCAAACTTAAGATTTTTTTTGTCCTCAAACAATGAAAATAAGACCCACCTCTTAAGAGTAAATCCGAGAAAGTTCAGTTGCCCTAAAGTGACCCCATCTAGCATCAATTGGGACTAACAATTGCCTTCAATTCAAATGAATCATTAACAACATTCGACCTTCTAAATACCATGGATTTAGTGCGACACAAGAGCATCAAAATTTAACTCGACCCATCAAAGAAACTCTTTCTACTACTTTGGTCATTGTGGAACCCAAACTCATGCTCCTCAACTCTCCCTAAGTAAACCTCACTTTTAGATTGTAGAACTCAGAACAAGGTTAGTGGAAACACACTCATCTCTCTCAAAGAAAGGTCACAAGTCTGGCTCTAAGTACCATAAACTTGCCTCTTATGTGAGTCACCACTAATGTAAGCTTCATTCAACTCAAGATCATATAGGTATTTTGTGGAGATATAGTGAAGGCTTTTGGTTCAGGGTAGGAAATATTTGGTCTAGGTAGGTTCCATCTTCCCTTAAGCACTTTATTTGCTTCATTTTGGCATACATTCTCTTGACTTTTTGAGTCATTAACTTCTTTCTGAGGGGTTAGACAGACACACTGTCACTCTTTCTGGTTCATTTCAAACCTTTTTCTCCTTTCTAACATTCCACACCTTTCATCTCTTTTCTTTTATTGAGTCCCTTCATTTCTTCTAGATTGTTCATTCTTTTTGACTTTTTATTTTTCTTTCTTTTTCATTGCCTTTCCTTTTCTTCATTTTGTACCTTTTACCACTTTGTTGCTTTCCTCGTCTCTCCCCCAAACTTATGCTTTTGCCTTGTGCTAAGGAAAGGTAGGGTGCCAAGAGAGGGTCTTTTTAGAACGGGTAAATGCTTGTATCATGGTTTTTGAAAGAAAAAGGTCTATGGCTCAAAAGGGTTGACTAGGGATATTATCATTGGTAGGCTAATGGAAGTTTTCAAGATATCATTCGGATCAAGGAGAGCCTATAATCACATCTCAAGTCAAACTACACTTAGGATTTTGCCTAGACAAACATTCAGGGCAAGTTCTAGACTAATGGCTCGGGACTTGGACTTGCAATTCAAACTCTCACCAAACAAGCTATAGGATTGCTAAAGAGACAGAGTCGGGGGCCCACAACAACCTTAGCTAATATTTGAACAACACAATGGTCCCGGAAAATCACTTGATGATTATCGGCCAACACAAGAGTCTCAAGGTCACAACTTTCACCATCCTATATACAACGATTTGTTTTTGACCATAGGATCAAAGGCAAATGTGTTAGGCCTAAGTGAAGCTTTGCTTGAGGCACCATTACTCACTAGCTACTATTTACATAAAAAGCAAAAAGAAAACATACTCAAACCCATAAGAAGATTGTCATGCCATCCATCATCAGGAAGAGCCACCCGGTTCACACAAATTCCACTTTTGGAAAGAACCATGGCATTAAGAAAACCAAAGGCTTATTGAACGCAAAACTCAAAATAAGAAGCTATGAAAGAAAAAATGCAAAAAGTAAAATGAATATATACAAGAGGGGATTTAGATGAATATACATAAGGGGGATTGAATATACACATTAGAACGTAACTTTATATACAGAGCAAAATTAAAAAGTATGAAAAGTGCAATAAAATGATAAAATTATGTACATACCAAAAGTAAAAATAAAACATAAAAAGAAAGTAATGTCATATATACAACCCAAATCATCCAAATAGGGCTACCCCCTCAAATGAAAGCTAGCATTGTTCTCAATACTAACTAACCAAAATAAGCACAAGAAAAGATAGAGAGTAAAAAGAAACTCCCTATTGTCCCTCCGTCTGCATAGGATCATGAGTCTAGGTCCCTGGGTCCTCGGACTGCTCGGGAACCTGTGACTGGCTCCTTGTAATATGTATCTCCACTGGGACCTGAGCTTGTATTGAGTCCTGGGCCTGTACTGGAATCTGAGGCTGGCTAAAGGAACCTTCATGCGGGTCCTCCAACTCTATAACAGCATCATCAGCACGGGGAATCACCCTCTTCCTCTTGGCTGGCCTCGCTATCTCCTGCTCCGGCTGGGCTGCTGGAGCCGGGTCATGCAATAAAAGATCCAAAGTCAAGTGATCAGCCTTCAATCTCTCCACCTCCACCCTCAACTCCTTCACAGACTCCTTTGATGCCCGATTCTTCCTAAATATCTTCGTTTCTTTGGTCAACTCCTTCAATGCTTTTCCATATGAACCCACAACGTCCAATATTAATTGTTGGTTCTCTAGGAGCTTCTTCTAGTTCTCCAGAAGCTCCTTGAGAGTATCCTCCACTGACTGTGGGACATGTGGCTGAGGAGATGCAGACTGGGCTGCCACTGAAGTAGAAAGTATAGACAGCTTAGAAGTGGTTATCTACATCCAGTTGTTGATACTAGCAAGAGTCTGGCTCAAGCGGTGGGCAGTCAAAGGATATGTTGCGGATGAGGGGATATCTGGAACTGTAGAAGTGGAGGGTCCTGGGGCCATGTCTGGGGTGGCTGAAGGAGGCTGAGTAGGGGCCACTACTACTACTGGCCAGTAGAAGCAGTAGTTTTGCTTTTATGGTCCTTGGGGTTGTCAGGACCCTTGGTGTTTTACCAGGAGAAAGGTGCATTGGGTTTCACTTTCACATCAAATATTCTCTTCCCCACATCTTGATCCTCAAAATACATGGTCAGGAAATTTGGGAAGGAGTAGGATCTATCACCTTTATTCACCACCTGCGTAATCACCCTGGACATCACATTTCCGATGTTGATCGGGTACCCTGCCATGATAAATACCACCAATATAGCCCGGGAGATAGGAAGAGAGTTGTCGTGAGTGGTGGGGTCTATCCTGCTACAAACAAATGTCTCCCACCCTTTTGCTTTGAAGTTTAGGGTTCTCCTCAAAATTTTTACTCCCGTGGTCAACCAAGCTAGGGTGGTACCTGGGATTGCCAAGTACTCTGCTAACCAAGGATGAGTAGCCTCACCCAATGCCACCTTTTCTAAGTACAATGCATCATCCTCCTCCGGAAAGCCCAGGTAGTCATTGATCGTTTTTCCATCAAACTTTACTTTCAAATTCCGCACCTTGGTCACTGTAGTACTCTTTTTGATGTGGGCAACATTCGTGTAAAACTCCTTTACCAAGTGCTCATTTGCATCCTCAACATGGCCTATGAAATAGTCCCAGCCTGCTCTCTCTCTGAACTGCCTCAGCACATTAGGGTTGTGAGGCAAAAGGTTATTTGTAATGAATTGCCGCTCAGGTATCAACTTCCTCTCGGTCCACCATTCTCTAAACTTGTGGTAGGCCACTTCACTCACAAACTTGTCTTGCCATGCTTCCGGGTTCCTGGTTCTCTTTACTCCTCCTACTTGGGGCTTACCCCCTCCTTCTTTTTCTACAGGATCCTTACCGGATAGTGAAGCTGTAGGTGAGGTAGAATAGGTATTGTCACTGCCCGTATCTGAGCCCTTAGACAACTCAAAAGAAATTTGCACTAATGCTTGGGCAGTAGGGGTGCCCGAAGGTGTATCTCTCAATATAGCCTCTCCGGCCAGTCAGGAACATATTCTGGCACGAAGTCGTAGTCGGGTGCCTCCCAGGAGGGCATATACTCACTTCCCGACTGGGAAGCAGCTCTATCAGTATCCCTTATGATTCTTCTGGTGTCCTTGATAGCTTGTCGGGCTTGTGGGGTCAATCTAATCATGCCTCGTCCCCTACCCTGGGAGGACTCTCCTTTCCATGTCTTTTTATCGCCTCTGCCTCATGATTTCACCATTGTCTACAAGGAGAATGCATTTTGTGCTTGTTAGTATCCCGGTATTAGATGAAGAAGTACAGAATAAAATTGCATATAGTTGAAAACAAAAAGAAGAATTGCAGACCGTGGACCGCACAAAATGAAGTGCGGCCGCAAAGAAGCTACTGCGAACCGCACAAAATGCACCGCGATCCACATTGAGGTGTGGTCAGACTACCCACTCTATGATTCCAGTCATCATGGACCGCACAAAATGGCATTTTGGTCCACATTAAGGCACCGCGGACCTCACAAAATCCACCGCGGCCGCGGTCCTTAACTTTCAACCTTTCTGAAGTCATACCATCGCAGTCCGCACAAAATGGTATTGCGGACCGCGGAGAAGAACTGTGGACCGCACAAAATACCATTGCGGACCGCGGTAAGCCAAGAACAGTAATACCAACCTAGGGTTTCAAATATTCGTCTCAATTTTAGCCTAAAATCACATATTATTGATCCCCTAGGTGTTTAATCAGTGTTTTTAACAAATTATCCCTAATTTAAACATTATTAAGCAAAACCTACGTAACAATTTAAAGAACACGGAAGAAAAGGAAGAAAAACTAGCTAATTAAAGAAAATAACAAAGTTAAAAACTAAGAAAAAAATTAAGATTACCAGTTAGTGAGATGCAACACAGATGATTACAATAGATTGTAATTTGTGCAATTAGGGCTTGGATAAACACTACTTTTTTTTACTATTGAGAGCAAAGGGTTGAAAAGTTTGAAATGAGGGCCTGAGGTCCTATTTATAGAAAAGGACCCTGAGACCCACTGTACCTACCCACCGCGGACCACACAAAATGGAACTGCAATCCGTGGTACTCAGAATCAAGAGGCATTGGGGAGACGTCCACTGCGGACCGCAAGAAATACAATGCGGCCGCACTGGTCCACCGTGGACCGCACAAATTGCATTGTGGCCACGGTGGCAAACTTCAGAGAACCCCCGCTTTTTTGATCAATCACTCTGCGGACCGCATTGAAATGTTGCCCATCCACTAAGGCCTTTGTGGCCGCACAAAATGCAATGTGGCCGCAGTACAAACTTATGAGAGTGTGCATTTTTTTCCAATGTGGTCCTGCACTGCATCAAAACAATCCTACAACATATCACAACTAGTTAGTCCAAAAGCAAATCCTATATTACAAAGAAAATTAAAGAAAAATAAAAATAAAGACACATGAGTTGCCTCCCAAGAAGCGCCTGATTTAACATCGCGGCACGATGCAGGTTACCATCAAAACACTTTAGATGAAGTAGTGCCACCACGTGGCTGTCATCAATCTTGCCCAGGTAGTGCTTGACCCTGTGCCCATTAACTCTGAAAATCTCCCCATTTTTGTTCTTCAAGTCAAGTGCACCAAACGGAGTCACAAACACCACTTCAAAAGGTCCACTCCATTTCGACTTAAGCTTTCCCGGAAACAGACGTAACCGAGAATTGAACAAGAGAACCAAATCACCCACTTTGAACTCCTTGCCACGAGCATATTTATCATGAAGGTACTTCATCTTGTCCTTGTACAAGGACGAACTGGAGTAGGCATGGAATCGGAATTCATCAAGTTCATTAAGCTGCTCCACACGAAGATTTGCTACCACATCCCATTCAAGATTCAGCTTTCTCAAAGCCCACATGGCCTTGTGCTCTAACTCAACTGGTAGATGGCAAGCTTTCCTAAACACCAATTGATACGGAGACATACCAATCAGAGTCTTGTATGCAGTCCTATAAGCCTATAGAGCATCGTCCAACTTCTTTGACCAATCAGTCCTATTTGCATTGACCGTCTTTGACAATATACTCTTGATTTCCCTATTTGAGACTTCAACTTGGCCACTCGCCTGGGGATGATAAGGAGTAGAAACTTTGTGGTTGACACCATACTTTGCAAGCAAAGTATCAAAAGCTCTATTACAAAAATGAGACCCCCCATCACTTATGATTGCACGAGGAGAGCCAAACCTTGTAAAAATGCTCTTCTTGAGAAACGCAACAACACTCCGGGTCTCATTGTTGGGTAAAGCCATGGCTTCACCCCACTTTGAAACACAGTCAACTGCCACAAGAATGTATGTGTTCCCACACGAACTAACAAATGGGCCCATGAAATCAATGCCCCAAACATCAAAAATATCAACTTCAAGAATGGTATTAAGAGGTATCTCATCTTTCTTCGAAATTCCACCCGCTCTTTGACATTCGTCACATCTCTTCACAAGTTCACTTGAATCTTTGTACAAAGTTGGCCCATAAAACCCACAACTAAGAACGTTTGAAGCCGTCCTCGCCCTGCCATGATAGCCACCATAGGGAGAGGAATGACAAGCCTCTAAGATACACAATTGCTCCTCTTTCGGGACACACCTTCGGATCACACCATACGTATAGATCTTGAACAAGTACGGCTCATCCCAATAGAAGTCCAAACTATCCCGTTTGAGCTTCATCCTTTGGTTAGAAGAGAGCTCACACGGGATTATACCAATCACAAGAAAATTAGCAACATCCGCAAACCAAGGAATACCATTCACCAAAAGGAGTTGCTCATCGAGAAATGAATCATTGATCTCTAGGCCATCACGAGGCCTCCCCTCCTCCTCCAAGCGGGACAAGTGATCCGCCACTTGGTTATCACTACCCTTCTGGTCCACAATCTCCAAATCAAACTCTTGAAGTAACAAGACCCATCGTATCAGTCTAGCTTTGGAATCCTTCTTCGTCATCAAGTACCGGAGTGCGGCATGATCGGTATGGACTATGACCTTGGCACCCATGAGATACGGCCGAAATTTCTCCATCGCGAACACAATATCCAAAAGCTCTTTCCTAGTCACCGTGTAGTTCACTTGAGTATCATTCATTGTCTTGCTCGCATAGTAAACCGGATGAAACATTTTATTCACTCTTTGACCCAAAACCGCCCCAACCGCAACATCGCTCGCATCACACATGAGCTCAAAAGGCAAGCTCCAATTGGGTGCGGTAATAATCGGAGTGGTGGTCAACTTGTGCTTGAGAAGTTCAAAGGCTTGCATACATCTCTCATCGAACACTAACTTGGCATCTTTTTCCAATAACTTGCATAAGGGATTCACTACCTTCGAAAAGTCTTTGATAAATTTCCGGTAGAACCCCGCAGGCCCAAGAAAACTTCTAACTCCCTTGACAGAGGTAGGAGGAGGGAGCCTTGAAATCACATTAATTTTTGCTTTGTCCACCTCTATACCATGCTTTGAAATTTTATGCCCATGAACTATGCCCTCCTTCACCATGAAGTGGCATTTCTCCCAATTAAGAACAAAATTGGTTTCTTCACAACGGGCCAACAATCTATCAAGATTTTTCAAACATTCATTAAACGAGTCACCTACAACACTAAAGTTGTCCATGAACACCTCCAAGATATCTTCCACCATATCGGTGAAAATGTCCATCATACACCGCTGAAATGTAGTCGGTGCATTACACAACCCAAAAGGCATCTTAGAAAAGGCAAAGGTGTCGTATGGACAAGTGAAGGTGGTCTTCTCTTGATTTTTCGGAGCAATCAAAATTTGGTTGTACCCAGAATACTCATCCAAGAAATAGTAGAAGGCACACCCAGCAAGTCTGTCTAGCATCTGATCAAGAAAAGGCAATGGAAAGTGATCATTGCGGGTCACTTTATTCAACTTGCGGTAGTCCATGCACACCTCCACCCGGTGACAATCCTTGTTGGAATCAACTTATTCTGCGAATTTGTAATCATGGTCATACCACCCTTCTTCGACACATATTGCACCGCCGAAGTCCAAGAGCTATTAGAGATAGGGTACACAACCCCGACATCCAACCACTTGATCACCTCCTTTTTCACAACTTTTTGCATTGCCTCGTTCAACCTCCTTTGATAATCCAAGGAGGGCTTTGCATCATCTTCCAGAATAATCTTGTGCATACAGAATGCGAGGCTTATCCCCCGAATATCAACTAAGGTCCATCCAATTGCCTTCTTCCACTTTTAAAGCACCGCCAATGTGGCATCAACATGCATGTTAGTAAGACAAGAGGAAAGAATAATAGGCAAAGTTGAACTAGGGCCTAAGAATTCATACCTGAGGTGTGGAGGCAACGACTTCAACTCTAATACCGGAGGTTCCTCGATTGAAGGTTTTGTTGGTGGAGTCTTCCTATTCTCAAGATCCAAAGACAGTAAGAGCCCATTCCATGTAAAACATTCACGCACTCCACTCGGCCTTCATCCTCATTTACATCAAGATTCAACAAAACTGCCTCTAGAGGGTCCTCCACATTGATCATTGCACTAGTATCATCAACTATCACTGCTATGACAAGGTCCACAAAAGAGCACACTTCAAAATTGTTGGGCTGATTCATTGACTTGCACACATGAAAGACCACTTTCTCATCACCCACCCGGAAGGTGAGTTCCCCTGCTTCCACATCAACTAACGCCTTCCCAGTAGCAAGGAAAAGTTTTCCCAGTATGATTGGAACCTCATAATCTACCTCACAATCCAAGATCATAAAATTAGCTAGCAAGATAAATTTGTCCACCCGAATGAGAACATCATCAATGATACCCAATGGTATCTTCATAGTTCTATATGCCATTTGCAATCTCATGGAAGTCGGCCTCGGTTGCCCAATACCCAAAGTCTTGAAAACTGAGTAGGGCATCAAGTTGATACTTTCCCCCAAATCACATAGAGCTTTTGCAAAGTCCGCACTCCCAATGGTGCAAGGAATGGTGAAAGCACCGGGATCTTCTAGCTTCGAGGCCATTGAGTGCACTATTGCACTAACTTGGTGGGTCATCTTAATAGTTTCACAATCCATGGATCTTTTCTTTGTCACCAAGTTCTTTATGAATTTAGCATAACCCGGCATTTGCTCTAGAGCCTCCCCCAAAGGCACATTAATGGATAAGCTCTTCATCATGTCAATAAACTTCTTAAACTGATTCTCATTTGTTTGCTTCGCGAGCCTTTGAGGATAATGTGGAGGTGACCTTGGCAAAGGAGCCTTGGCTTTAGGCACAACCGTTTCCGGCATGTCTATTACGTGTTCCCTAGACGGGTTCATGTCATTCTGAGTCTCCACCTCGGCATCTTGAATATCAATCATCACTTCCTCATTCACGTTCTCATCAATCACATTTTCAACCACCAAAGGAATCTAATCTTCTTGCAACTCAACTTCATCACTCAAAATTTCTTTTTTCTTGGAGGCATTCATATCATCGCCTTGTCCACTTCTTGTAGTTACCGCCATAACATGATTGTTCCCACTCTTCGGGTTAACTACAGTATCACTTGGTAGAGCCCCCTTAGGGCGAGTATTCAAGGATTGTGAGATTTGGCCTAATTGAACCTCCAAGTTTCTAATTGAAGTATTGTGGGAAGCCAACTGAGCATTAGAGTCCGCATTCTTTTTCATCATCTGTTCAAACATCATTTCAATTCTCCCCATTTCATTGTTGGAAGAACTAGTACCTTGGGATGGAAATGGGGGTGGATTGTTTGGTTGTTGATACATTGGGGGACTTTGAAAGCCTTGCCCCCGATTTCCTTGATTGCTATTGTTCCAACCATCCTGATTGTTGCTACCACCCCAGTTGTTGTTGTTGTCATTCCAATTACCCTGATTGTTGTTCTGATTGCCCCAATTGGAATTTTGGTTGTTGTTCCACTAATTACTATTCCATTGTTGTTGTTGATTACCCCAATTGCCTTGGGGTCTCCATTGTTGTTGGTTGGAAGAATTGCCCATTTGGCCTTGATAATTGTTCACGTAATGCACCTCTTCATTCTGCCCATCACAACCATCATCTTGGAATCCACCACAATCATTGTTATATTGATCCGAACTCCCTTAGTTCTATTGACCTCTTTGTCTTCTTTTGTTCACAAGCATGTTGACACCCTCCATAGCATTTACTTGCGCGGATTTTTGAACCTGATGTAATTGTGTCTTTGCTAGTTGGTTCATTGTTGTTGTCAGCTCTGCTATTGCCTGCCCATGATCTTGTAGCTCTTTGTGTAAGTGAGTGACCGTGGGGTCACCCTATGGCACATTGGCTCTACTTTGCCAAATGGAGGACGTGTTAGCCATCTCGTCAAGAATGTCACAAGCCTCATCATAGGACAGCTTCATGAAATTACCCCCAGCAAGTTGGTTCACTATGCACTGATTTCTTGTGTTTATGCCCTGGTAAAATGTCTATTGTATCATTGCCTCAGTCATATCATTGTTGGGACATTCCTATACCATGGTTCTATATCTCTCCCATAGCTCATGTAATGGTTCTGTGGGATCCTACTTGAAATCTAATATCGCATCTCTCAATGCAGCCATGTGCCCTGGCGAAAAAAACTTTGCAACGAATTTATCTGTCAACTCATCCCAAGTAGTGATGGAACGGTTGGGAAGTCGTTCAAGCCAATCCAATTCCTTCCCTCTAAGTGAGAAACGGAATAGTCTCAACCGAAGTGCATCCTCTGACATATTAGTTTACTTTCTCCCCCAACAGGTATCCACGAAACACTTGAGATGCTTGTAAATATTCTGATTGGCAGCGCCCGTGAAATACCCTCGCTGCTCCAACAATGTCAACATCACATTTATAATTTGAAAATTGGCCGCCCGGACCCGGGGTGGGACAATTGCACTTGCATATCCTTGGTTGGGAAGAACTCGAGGAGCCACTCTTGGAGGTGGCGGGGGAGGGTCTGGAATATTATTATTGGCCTGACGGCCTCTCCTTTGTCCTTGAGGCACAATAGGAACCTCACCATCAATATTGTCATCTACCTCTTCCCCCAACGGAAGATCTCCAAGAGGTGCGTTGTTTGCTGCCATTTTGTACCTGAAGTAGTGACACACACAAATTAGTAACGCAAAAGGATAGAAGAATAATACACAAAACTATTTAGATAGATAGCCAAAATTGTTGGCTCCCGGCAACGACGCCAAAAAGTGATCGAAGCCAACCCTACACCACTACGGAGTGCCGAAAGCAGTCAAAGCAGCTTTCACCCGAGATGGTCGGGATCGAATTTACAGGGAGCTAGAAGTGGAAATTGGATTCCTATCTAAACTAGAGATGTGTAGTGCTCTCAATTACTCTTCCAATCATATTTTGGTTGAATATTACTTATAATATTTATGCTAATGATAAGCTAAATTAAACTAAGAATGATTGCTTGTAGGGTTTTCTAATTAGTTAAAGAGGCACTAGGGAAGTGACTTTCTCCTAGGTGAATACTTGACGGGATCTAAACCCTAAGGCAAAGACGTTATGTTGGGGATTATGAAATAGCCAATGCACGGATTTACTCACTCTATACCTCTCAGTAGCTTGAGTAACTTTGCCCTAATTGACTTTCTCAAGACCAATTGGGTGTCAAAATTGTGCAAGCAATATAGGCTCAGGTCGGGTAGTACTATCTTTAGGTTTAACCCTTTAATTGGGGCTATCAATCTCTTGATTATACCCCAATTCCTTGTTGGACTGATTTTCCTAGACTTAAGTTCTCTTTCTCAAGAAGAACCCAAGTCAAATAGGCACAAATTAGTGTTTGGAACCACTAATTCAACATGGAAAACACAAATCAGTCCAAATATCAATTATCCATAAACATCTAAGTCTTAAATCAAAAGACTCATCAAATACCCACACTAGGGTTGAGCCACAACCCTAGCTAATGGGTCTAGCTACTCATACTAATGAAATAAAATAGAGAAATGGATGTAGAATAACCCATAAGATTTAATTACCAGCTAAGAGTTGAAGATTCAATGATAAACCCACTATAAAATTACTCAAATAGTCAAATACAGTCGTTCACGAGCTCTGTTCAAAGTCAGATTACGAAAGATGACCTAAAATGTGAAAAGAAAGTATTTATACTAGACCAAATTTTCTAGATAAAAATACCCATGACGAGGTAGTGCGGTCTGCACAAAATGCACTGCGGACCACAATGAGGCTTCTTGGCTTCATTGACTCTTCTCTGAATCTGGCCACCATGGGCAGCATAAAATGCATCGCGGTCGTGGTGGCATCAGTTGCGATCCGCACAAAAAGGACCGCTGACCACATTGGCCTGCATCTTCAAACTCCTAACTCTCTGCACCCCCATCTTTGCGAACTGCACAAAATAGGTTGTGGCCGCAAAGAGGCCACCGCGACCGCACTAAATCCTCCGCGGTCCACATTGTCTTAGGCTCCAAAAATGCACCTCTCTGATTCTCCTCACTGCGGACCGCATTAAATGGATTGCGGCTGCAGTGGATCTGTTTTAACTGTGCTTGGACTTGTTCTTAGTACTTGTACATATTTCACTCCTTTTTGAGCTAGTTTTGACTAACTGTCACTTTTTTACCAAACTCTACAACAAAGTGCAATATGTAAGCCTTTTGGACTATTTTGTATACATTTTTAATCAAAACTCAAGTAAAAAGGAGTGTAAAATGGACTAAAATCCCTAGTTATCATCTTCTATCTTGTTCTTCCACCAGGAATAGTACTGGCCATTAAAAAGTGGAGGCCTAACAGTGGATTGCCCTTCCTAGTTTCCAGGTGGCGCACTCTTCTTGATCTGTTCCTAAGGTGTTAGCCTCTTCAAGGATAATCCTCTCTAATACCAATTGATGTTTTAGACTTTAATACCATACAAGAGGGGGTGATTTGTGTGGTACCCAATTTTTGCTTAATTGATTATAGAAGGACCCGATTCTTCTATGTGTTCCAACTACTACTATTGCGGAATAATAAGTACAGAAAATAAAGAACACAAAGATTTTATGTGGAAAACACCTGGCTCAAAAGGTGAAAAAACCACGACCTACCTTCCAGTAGGATTTTTCCAAACTCTCCAATAAAATCACTAAGCCAAAAACTACATTTTCAAAAACTCTTTTATAAACCTAGGATTAACTCTAATCCCATTGTGGCACACAGCCTCAACTGTTGCGACAACTTCAAGTTAACTCTAACTTGAAAACCCTAAGTACCTAATACAATTGCTTCTAAATAAGCTGAAAGATACAATGTAAAATCACCTACTACAATTGAACTAGAATAAAAGATAGATACTCGGAACTAGTTTTTCTATCTGGTTCAAGTAGCTTCAGGATTGCACGCTTGAATCACACATAAATTGCTTGCAAAATTGCCTTTCTATTTTTCTCTCAATTCACGTTTAACTTCTGCTTATATGCATTACCTGTAAAAGAGAACAACACTAATATTTAAGGGGTTAGTAATAAGAGATTGACTAGGATACAGATGTTACTCTTTCATGGTGAAAGTGGAAGAGTTCTAGGTGATCTCATACTCTAACTCTATCATTCTAGGTGATCTCATACTCTAACTCTATCCTCTTCCTAAACTATGTTCTCTTTGTGTAAGGAGTCTTTCTCCTTATCCAATATGCAACCTTTTCGATCATGATCAGAAGATATTACTTCTGATAAGTTAGCTTTATCTCCATCACGTGCATTTCACATGTTTGGGTCGATAATGATTGTGCTTCATAAGACGGACCTGGTCTATATTTGAGTTCTTTTGTCAGTTTTCAAAACTTCACATTTACTTGGGCCAACAGTTATTTATTTGTTTCTTATAACGAGCAGCTAGCAACATGCGAATGGTTTAAAGTCCTAAACTAAAGTGTGTTTTCTAGGTTTGTTTCCAAATTGAGTCAATTTCATTTGTCTTCTCTTTTGGTAATTCCTTATGATTTTAATGGGAAAAAAGTACATTAGATGTAAGGAACTTGAATTCAATTGGTGATACAAAAGAAAAAGTTTAAAATTCATTCAATATTAGATGTAGCACTACCATCTAGATCCGGGAGTTAATAAAATGAATTTAGTAAGATGACCTTTTCCTAATAATCTTGAGATTTCAATACCCGCAAGAATATTAAAAGTACATTTTTCAATGAATGTTAATAAATTCCAAAATCAAACAAAATGAAAATAAGACCCTTCCAATCTTGGAGTTATTTCACTTCCAGCAATTTTAGGTTTAGAATCCTCGTGTTTGGAGAGTTGACTATCTTTTCAGTCTACTAGAATATGTTACTTGAGCAAAATTATATTCTTGTAAAGCATAGAGTAAAGATAAAACCAGCAAATAAAAAGTAAAATAAATAATTCCATATGTGAGAAATAATGAAACGAGAAGAATCAAAATGAATTTATTGATAGGTGGTTTTTCCTTGTTATCATGCACTAAAAAACTGGGAGAATGTAATACCCTATATTTTTAAATAAGGATGTATTGGTCATAATAATAATAATAATTATTATTATTATTATTATTATTATTATTATTATTATTATTATAAAAAATAACTTCTAAAAAAGGATAAGTAAGGCAAAAGGGTCGAAGCCCATTTGCCAAAAGAAAAAGAAAGGGCAAAAAGAGGGTTGCCAATTACGACGAAGCAGAAGCTTCAGAAACGAAACAAAAAAAACAGAGAAGGAAAGAAAGAGAAGAAGAAAAGAGAGGAAGAAGAAGAAAGCTTTGGACAAGGACTTTAAGAAGAACTGGGGGTTGAAATTGAATCCTTCGACTCAAGAGGTTAACTTCTTCTCCTCATCTGTTGAATTATTTCACTGTATTTATACAATTTCATGTGGTACAAAGAAATTCAATATCAACTTTCTTTTATATAAAAAGAAATATACAATTACTATGGATATAACAAGGCTATAAGGGTTTGGTTTAAGCACTGATAGGTCTACTTCTATAGGAATAATTATACTAAATAGTTTGAAATTGATAGAATTATGGACTAGTTCTATGATTAAATATAATTACCTTTTTATTTACAAGAATTTCTTTGGACTAATTTAAATTATTTATAGCATGGGTAAATATAAATCCACAAATTAAGACTCAAACATGAACCCCGATGATTGGGTTTTCTAAAATAGCTATGAATTAGTCTAAATAAAGAAATTAACATGAGATCGATATTATATAATTATAGATTGATTAGAGAAATTTATATGAATTGTTCGAGGTGAAACATTTGGTATTTCGGCACGAGTACTGTGAGTAGTAATCTTACCGCAATTTGTGTTTTCGTAACTTGCATGATTTACACATGATTTTAATATGAATATGTTACCAATAATTTTGAGTTGCATGTGGGACAAGTCTTTTACTCGATATGATACCAAAATAGTTATTTGAGATGATTACCGTGATTTTAAATATTTTCGTTGTCACTAGATCTGTTTTACTGTTACTTGAATTTACTGTTATCGAAAAGAAATTATATGATTTGATAAAAACCTAAATGCCCTATATTTTTTAAAATACTTTCTATGAGTATATATGGATTACAGGGACAAGTATAAATGGGAGTAGACATTGAAGGATCACGTAGCTAACGGTGGGTTCATTAGACCTGGTGCACCTTGTAATTACAGATTACCGTTATAGCCCTCGCTAGTGGAAAGGTAGAACTAGCATATCGTTACCGATTTCCCTCGAGTAGGGGCTACCGTTATATTTGACTTCTTGCGAAGAAGTCCACAGTTATACCGATTACATGATCCGTTCATTAAAACCTCCCAAAATATGAATATTGATATTATATAGTGGTTAGCGAGCTTATTAAGGAATTGTCAATCGTATTATACTACAAGAAAAATATGATGAGGCTGAAAATTATTTATTATTTCTAAAAGGGGCATTTTTATGATAACTTATGTTTAATATACTAGCATATTTTTCGAGTTGTCCCAAAATAAAACGGTTGTGGTTAAGTGTTATTACTCACTGAGCTAGCAACTCATTCCCCGCTAAATATTTTTACAAAGACAGCAGTTGACGCGGGTGAGGATTTCGTTAATTAGAGCGCACAGGTTGATAGTTCTTGGTGAGCCTCGCACTTGTTCGCGTGGGCGGAGATTTTATTTATTGTTATACTCTTTTTTTTGAATTCTTAGAGTCGCTCCATAGTCATTATTTTAGTGTCATGAGTATTCTTTTGTCATTATAGTCTTATGTTGAGTATCGTTCTCATTTATCAAAGTTGGAGATAAATTAGTATTTCTAGTGGTTAGTTGGTGGTTTAGTTATGGTGGAGACTTGTATTGGTTAATTGACAAGTTGTCAACTGTTTGGTATGATATTAGGATGTTTGGTTGTTAGTTTGAGACAGGAAAATTTTTAGGATGGTCCAAAAACAAGGGAAACTCTGCCCGATTTTCTGTAAAATTACCGATGAGGCTTACTTGGGAGCACTTGCTACTAAGCGCCGGTCACAATCCTAAATTGGGCCGTGACAATGTTGGTATTAGAGCTTAGGCTTTAAGTTCCGAGTCATGGAGCAATGTTTAGTAGAGTCTTGTTCATGGGTATGTAGGCGCCCATACTTATGATCTCGAGGCTACTGAACATTTAGGAATGTTTTCCATTCTTTCATTCTTTGATCGTGTGTTGGGATAACTTGAGATTGACTTTGGAATATTTCTTTTACATATGGCTAGGACATGCACACCCTCATCTGCTGGACGTGGTGCTGGACGTGGTACTACCCAGGGTGGAGGTCAAGTTGGGGTTCATCAAATTAGAAGACAGATTGCTCCTCAACCTGAAGTTGGGAACATGGATCAACCCCAAGCTGCTATGGCAGATCAAGTGCAAGGGTAGGGAGTTCATGACGCTCCACCACCAGTGCCAACTGTTGTACCTACTGTTATCTTACCTCCAAACTCAATAGCAAGGTTATTGAATGTGTTAGAGGCATTGGTGCCTGCTTAGGGTGGAAGTTCAGCTCCTCAGGCTACTTTACAGACACAAGCACCTGCACAGACTCAGACTTTCGGAAATAAGGAAGTATCTCTATAAGAGTTTCTGTAATTGAAATCAATGAAATTCACAGGTTTCGATAATTCGGCAGATCCTCAAAGTTTCTTGGATGGGACACTCAAGGCATTACGTGCTCTTGGATGTTCTAGTGAGAGAGTCGTGGAGCTCGCAACATACAAACTAGAGGATATGGCCAACACATGGTATGAAATATTGCTAGGAAGGCCAGCAGGAGCAGTACCACTAACACTGGACGAGTTAACTAAGTTGTTCAAGAATCATTTCTTTCCCGACAACCTGAGGCAAAAATATGATAGAGACTTTGAGAGATTGGTTCAGACTCCAGATATGGATGTGTCAACATATAACACTAAGTTTTGTAAGCTGGATATATATGCTCCTTACTTAGTACCTGCCGTAAAAGTTCGAGTTCAGAGGTTTGTTGATGGATTAGTTGGTCGTCTATACACTGAAGTAGCCCCACAGATAAAGACTTTATCCTACTCTGGTGTAGTCTACCTTGCTAGAAAGATTGAAAACAAGGGGCGTAGTGAGTGTACAGCTAGTGATTTACGTAAGAAGGCCAAGATAGGAGGGGCTTTCAGTGGCAGTTTTAGTGAAAATAGAAGAACAGGAAGTCAGGGAAAACAACAACAATAACAGGGTTCTTAGACAGGGACACGCCTGTTTTCACAGTCCACATACAGACCACATTATAGACATGGTACTAGGGGACCTTCAGAAACTGGACATCGTAATTCTGGGCAGATATATGCCACAACTCCAGTCTGCCAGACCTGTAGTAGATCACATTTGGGCCAATGTCGTGTTCTAATTGGAGAGTGATTTCGGTGTAGCCAGTTGGGACATCACTTGAGGGATTGCCCTAAGCCTCCGAGAAATTTCAACTAGGCTTCTATTCAGTCAGTTGTACCGACTCGGACTACTCGTAATACTTCAGGTGCTACAGGTACAAGAAATAGAGGTCGAGGTGCTGGAGACCGTGCTACTATGAATCATGGACAAGGGAATGCTGGTAGAGGTCAGGCAAGAGTTTTTGCATTTACTAGACAGGATGCTCAGGCCTCGAATGCAGTGGTTACAGGTATTCTTTCTGTCTATTCATTTGATGCACTTGCGTTAATTGATCCGGGATCTACTCACTCATATGTGTCCTCGTACTTTTCTTTGAGATTTAGTGGACAGCCTGAGCTATTGAATGATCCTTTTCTAGTTGTTACTCCTGTTGGAGAGTCTCTATTAGTTGAATACGTGTATCTTGCTTGTCAGATTCTGGTTGAGGGTAGAGATACTCTAGCTGACCTTATTGTACTTGATATGATTGACTTTAACATGCTGATGGGAATGGATTGGTTATCTTCTTGCTATGCTATAGTTGATTGTCATGCAAAGATAGTAAAGTTTGAGATACCGAATGAACCCAGTTTTATTCTTAGAGGGAGTCAGGTTCCAAAGACTTGCAAAATTGTATCTTTTATGAAGGCTCAACGACTTCTGAAGAAAGGTTGCTTGGGTCTCTTAGCTATTGTAAATGACACAAGAAAGGAAATAGTTAGTATAGAAAATGTTCCAGTAGTGAGAGAATTTTCTGATGTATTTCCTGAGGATTTACCAGGATTGCCTCCAGTATGAGAAATAGACATTGGTATTGATTTTCTACCTGACACACAACCCATATAAATACCCCCATATCGAATGGCACTAGTAGAGTTGAAGGAGCTAAAGCAACAGTTACAAGATTTGTTAGATAAAGGTTTTATTAGACCTAGTGTATCACCATGGGGTGCACCAGTACTGTTCGTAAAGAAGAAAGACGGATCCCTGAGAATGTGCATTGACTGCAGGAAGTTGAACAAGATAACAATACGCAATAAATATCATTTTCCTCATATAGATGACATGTTTGATCAGTTACAAGGAGCTGCCCACTTTTCAAAGATTGACCTCCGTTTTGGTTATCATCAACTTAGAATCAAAGATGAAAATATTTTTAAGACTGCTTTCAGTACTCGATATGGGCACTACGAGTTTCTTGTGATGCCTTTCGGACTGACAAATGCTCCAGCTGCACTCATGGATTTAATGAATAGGGTGTTCAATCTGTTTCTGGATAGATTTGTAATAGTATTTATTGATGATATCATGATATATTCTTGTAGCCAAGGAGAACATGAGAATCATCTCAGGACTGTGTTGCAGACATTGTGAGAACATCGACTTTATGCTAAGTTCTAAAAGTGTGAATTCTGGCTAGACTCGGTAGCATTTTTGGGGCATGTTGTATCCAAATATGGAATTATGGTGGATCCTAAGAAGATCGAAGTTGTGTAGAAATGGACCAGACCTACTTCTCCTATAGAGATTCGCAGCTTTTTAGGCTTAGCAGGCTATTACAGGCATTTTGTATAGGATTGCTCCAGAATAGCAGCGCCGCTGACCAAGCTAACATAGAAAAATGCAAAGTTTCAGTGGACAGAGGAATGTGAGCAGAGCTTTCAAAAACTCAAAACATGTTTGACAACTGCACCAATATTAGCCTTACCATCAGGTTCTAGAGGATTTTCAGTATTTTGTGATGCCTTGAGGGTGGGATTAGGATGTGTTCTCATGCAAAATGGTCGTGTTATTGCTTATGCTTTGAGACAGTTGAAAAATCACGAGCAAAACTATCCTCCACATGATTTGGAGATGGATGCAGTGGTATTTGCTCTAAAAATTTGGAGACATTATCTATACGGTGAAACTTGTGAGATTTATACTGACCATAAAAGTCTGAAATATATCTTTCAGCAGAGAGATCTAAATCTTTGGCAGCGTCGTTGGATGGAACTGCTCAAAGCCTATGATTGTTCTATTTTGTATCATCTTGGAAAAGCCAATGTGGTGGCTGATGCATTGAGTAGAAAATCTATGGGGAGTTTGGCACATATAGCTCCTACAAAAAGACTTTTGGCCAAAGATATTTAGAGACTAGAAGATATAGGTATCAGATTTAGTGTCGAAAATTCAGAGGCATTGTTGGCTTGTGCTCAGGCTAAGTCTTCATTAATTGAGGGTATTAAGGCCACCCAATATAAGGACGAACGATTATGCAAATACAGAGATGAGGCCTTAACTGGTATAAGAAAGGATATAATTGTTGAAAGTGATGGTATTCTTCGAATGGGTAACAAACTATGTGTAGCAGATGTAGATGGGTTGAGTCATGTTATTCTTAAATAAGCTCACAACACTAAATACACTATACATCCCAGATCCACAAAAATGTACCATGACCTAAGCAATTTTATTGGTGGGAAGGTATGAAGAAAGATGTTGCTAACTTTGTTTCTAGTTGTTTGACTTGTCAGCAGGTCAAGGCTGAGCATCAGCGACCCGCAGGACTACTACAATAAATTGAGATTCCGGAGTGGAAATGGGAAAGAATTACTATGGATTTTGTCACTGAGCTACCATGAGCCCTTAGAGGTTATGACTTGGTATGGGTGATTGTAGATCGACTAACGAAATCAGCACACTTTTTGCCGATGAAGACTATATATAGTGGAGTCAGGTATGCACAGATATTTATGAACGAAATTGTCCGACTTCACGGAGTTCCAGTATCTATCATCTCTGATAGAGGATCAAAGTACACTTCACACTTTTGGAAATCTTTTCAAGAAGCATTGGGTACACAAGTAGATCTTAGTACTGCATTTCATCCACATGCAGACGTGCAGTCTAAATGTACTATTCAGATCTTGGAGGATATGTTAAGAGCTTGCATTCTTGAGTTTGGAGGTAGTGGGGACGCTTATCTACCTTTAGCTGAATTTGCTTACAATAATAGCTTCCACTCTAATATTCAAATGGCACCGTACGAAGCATTGTATGGTAGAAGATGTCGTTCTCCTATTGGATGGTTTGAAGCTAGTAAGACTAACTTATTGGGACCTGACCTAGTACAAGAAGCTATGGACAAGGTCCAACTGATTAGACAGAGATTTCTTGCAGATCAAAGTAGACAAAAGTCTTATGCTGATAAGAGAAGAAGAGATTTAGTGTTCATAATTGGGGACAAAGTATTCCTACGAGTCACCCCTATGAAAGGTGTGATGCGGTTTGGGAAAAGAGGCAAGTTAAGCCCCAGGTTTATAGGACCGTATGAGATATTAGACCGAGTGGGAGCAGTGGCTTATCGTTTGGCACTTCCTCCTGAGTTGTCCTTTATTCATCCAGTATTTCACGTCTCAATTCTAAGAAAATATATATCAGACTCATCTCAGGTGATTGAAGCACCGACTATACCACTCGATGAGAAGTTGTCTTACGAGGAGGAGCCAATGGCTATTGTTGATAGATAAATAAGAAAACTACGGTCAAAAGAAATCGTGTTCGTGAAAGTCTTGTGGATAAATCATACAGTTGAAGAAGCTACTTGTGAAATAGAAGACACTATGCGAGTCAAGTACCCCCATTTATTTCAGTCTATAGGTACGTACTTGAGTTAAATTTGGGGATCGGATTTCATAAGGTTGGGAGGATGTAATACCCTATATTTTTAAATAAGGGTGTATTGGTCATAATAATAAAAATAACAATAATTATAAGAAAATAACTTTTAAAAAAAGATAAGTAAGGTAAAAGAGCCGAAGCCCATTTGCCAAAAGAAAAGAAAGGGCAAAAGGAGGGCTGTCGATTACGACGAAGCAGAAGCTTCAGAAACGAAACCAAAAAAAACAAAGAAGGAAATAAAGAGAGAAGAAGAAAAGAGAGGAAGAAGAAGAAAGCTTTGGACAAAGACTTTAAGAAGAACTAGGGGTTGAAATTGAATCCTTAGACTCAAGAGGTTAACTTATTCTCCTCATATGTTGAATTATTTCACTATATTTATGCAATTTCATTATATTTATGCAATTTCATGTGGTACAAAGGAATTCAATATCAACTTTATTTTATATAAAAAGAAATATACAATTACTGTGGATATAACAAGGCTATAAGGGTTGGTTTAAGCACTGATAGGTCTACTTCTAGAGAAATAATTATACTAAATAGTTTGAAATTGATAGAATTATGGACTAGGTCTATGATTAAATATAAATACCTTTGTATTTACAAGATTTTTTGGACTAATTTAAATTACTGTAATGACTCGGCCGGTCGTTTTAAGAATTAACGCCCTGATCCCCTATTAACTTCTTTCCCCGTGTTTATTTCCGCTATTTTGATTTGCCGGGATATTTGGTTTTGAGTTTTGGGACACTTAGTCCTTAAATGAGAGTTTAAGTTTTAGAAATTTGACCGTAGTCAGAGCAGTATGAAGATGACCTCGGAATGGAATTCTGTTGGTTCTGTTAGCTCCGTTGGGTGATTTCGGGCTTAGGGGTGTGTTCGGATTGTGTTTTGGAGGTCTGTAGCTAATTTAGGCTTGAAATGCCGAAAGTTGAATTTTTGAAGTTTCCAGTTCGATAGTGAGATTTTGATATCGGGATCGGAATGGAATTCTAGAAATTGAAGTAGCTCCGTAGTGTTGAATGTGATGTGCTTGAAAAATTTTAGGTCACTCGGACGAGGTTTGATAGACCTTTTGACCGAAAGCGTAATTTGAGAGTTTTTGGAATTCCTAGGCTTGAATCCGATGTAAATTTGGTGTTTTGATGTTGTTTTAAGCATTCCGAAGATTGCAACAAGTTTGAATGATGTTTTAGGATTGCTTGGCATGTTTAGTTGAGGTCCCGGGGGCCTCGGGTGTGTTTCGGATGCTCAATGGGCCATTTTTGGACTTGGAGAAGGATCAGATTTTTGCTGGTTTTTGTTGCAGACTTTTCTTCATCGCGATCATGTGAGGAGGCTCGCGATCGCGAAGGCTTGGATGCGGCAGAAGGGATTTACGCGATCGCGGGAAGGGGAGTGTGAACGCGTAGTAATAGTAGGAGTTGAATCGCGAACGCATGGGCTACGCCGCGTTCACGAAGAGGAAGAAGTGAGGCAGCTGAGGAGTGGAAGATTTTCTCTTCGCAATCGTGAGAGGTCAACCGCGATCGCGTGGAGCTGAGCAGTGCAACATTGCGATCGCGTAGGGTTTACCGCGTTCGCGTAGGTTTATTTTTGGGGTCAGCAAAGTTGCTCTTCGCGATCGCGTGGGAGTTTCCGCGATTGCAATTAAGGATGCGTCTCGACGGAACATAAAGTTCAAAATCGAGGGTTTTGAGTTCATACCACAAAATTGAATTGGGATCTCGGTAGGAGACGAATTTTGGAGAGATTTTCGGAGGTAGTTTGCGGGTAATGATTATTAACTCTTTTTTGCTTATAACCCATTAATTTAATCATGAATTCATCATCTAATTTCGGATTTGGGGTGAGAAATTGGGAAAATTTTGGAAAGGTTCTTAGACCAAACAATCGAGTTTTGATTGGGGATTTGACATTGGATTTGGATAATTTTGGTATGGTTAGACTCGTGAGAGTATGAGGATTCTGAAAATATAAATTTTACCCAATTCCGAGACGTGGCCGAGGGGCATTTTAGTCATTTTACCTAATTTTGTGTATTAGCTTAGAATTTATTTGTAGAATAAGTTACTTGAAGTGTTATTTACATTATGCAATTGAATTGAATAGATTTGGGCCATTTGGAGTCGAGTACTCATGGCAAGAACATGGTTCCGGGTTGATTTAGAGCCGCTTCGAGGTAAGTGGCTTGCCTAACCTTGTGTGGGGGAAACTCCCCTTAGGATTTGGTATTATTGATAATTGAAATGCTTTGTATGTGAGGTGACGAGTGCATACTTGTGCTAATTATTGAAAATCCAGTTTTCATTAAGTAATTACTAGTATGTTTCGTTTTCTGTTTATACTACTTACAATTTAGGCCTATTGTTCGCTTAGGAAAGCATGTCTGATTGACTTAATTGCCTTACTTGCTCAACTGCCTTATTTGGATTATGTGCAGCATGCTAGGTTAGAAATACCTGTTTTGACTTGGTATGGAACTTGAATTACACTATGTACTCTTCTTGTTGTTGTTGTGTGTTTGCTTTGGGACTACGGGACGGTATCTCGGGAGATCCCTCTGTATGTTTACTTTGGGACTACGGAATGGTATTCTGGGAGATCCCCTTGTACATTTACATTGGAACTATGGGACTGCACCCGGTAGATTCCCCCTGTACTGAGTATTTACATTTGGGACTACGGATCAGTATTCCGGGAGATCCCTCGCATTATGAGTTGGACTACAGGACGGTATCCCGGGAGATCCACTGGATATTTATATTTGGGACTACAGGACGGTATCCTGGAAGATCCTCGGTTGTTATCTTTGTGCTGAGATGTATTTCTTTCTGTGTTTACTTTGTCTCTGTAATAGTTGTTGTTGTTCTTTCTATCCTGTGTTACTTTTACTATTGTACTTATTTATGTTGTTTTGTTCTACACTGTTAAACTTTATATTTTATTTAACCTCAATAGGGCCCTGACCTTCCTTGTCACTACCCGATCGAGGTTAGGCTTGGCACTTACTGAGTACCACTGTGGTGTACTCATGCCCTTTCTGTGCATGTTTTTCATGTGCAGATCCAGGTACTTCCACTCAGTATTATAATCCTTGAGGCGAGGCACTTCTGTAGAGACTTCGAGGTATATCTGCCGCGTCCGCAGACCGAGGAGTCCTTTTCTATCTTTCTGTAATAGTATAGCCCTTCTATATTTCCTTTTGTTAGACATTTCTGGAGTTAGAGCTTTTTATGTAATCCCTTAGCTTGTGATTCATGGGGTTACGGATTTTGGGAGGTGTAGGTTGAGATTCTTGTACTGTTATATGTCAGGCGGCATCTTAAACACTATTTCGTCTGTTATTTCGGTTTTATATTATTTTCTTTCCGCAAACTATTTCTTTTCCGAAATTGTTAGGCTTACTTAGTCGTAGAGACTAGGTGCCATCAATATAGTTTACGGAGGGCGAACTGGGGTCGTGATAATTACTCATAGCATGGGTAAATACAATTCCACAAATTAAGACTCAAACATGAACCCCGATGATTGGGTTTTCTAAAATAGCTATGAATTAGCCTAAATAAGGAAATTAACATGAGATCGATATTATGTAATTATAGATTTATTGAAGGAATTTGTACAAATTGTTCGAGGTGAAGCATTTGGTATTTCGACACGAGTACTGTGAGTAGTAATCATATCACAATTTATGTTTTCATAACTTGCATGATTTACACATGATTTTAATATAAATATGTTACCAATTATTTTGAGTTGCATGTGGGATAAGTCTTT